>NW_019524975.1:426149-426676 GCF_002814215.2 Seriola lalandi dorsalis | reverse complement strand
AAGCAGTAAATGGACTTACATATTTAAGACCTAACTAAATGTAATTTAAGACCTAACATGCGGCTAATGTAAAGCTAGCGGAGCTTGGAGAGTTGGTTATCTGGTTGCTAGGCGCACGCAGGCACGCACACAGGTCAGGAGCTGCCGTTGCCATGGCAATGTGAAAATCTGCCCAGAATTTGGCTTCTACATGGCTTCAAACAACTGCAAATTATGAGAAAACCGTTACTTGTTTTCATAAACCGAAAAGACCGTGCCAGACACTGAAGCCAGAACTTTCTACAGTCTCTATTTAATTCAGATATTCCTTAAAATGAGTGCGTAAGCTCAGTGCGAAGACAGAGTGAGATTCTTTTGGGAAAAAAAAGACGATTGCATTAGGTGTCAATGAGAGTGAGACAGGTATTGCTGCCGGACTCGGCACCCCCGTTTAAATTTTGTGCAGACCCTGCCTGTCAAAGTTACATTTTATGAATCCCAACAACTATGTCTACATTTTCAGAAAGAATTATTTGTCTCCTTTTTAC
>NW_019524975.1:409107-426129 GCF_002814215.2 Seriola lalandi dorsalis | reverse complement strand
TTTACATGTTATGTAAAAACAGTTCCTGTCTTTTTGAGAGAGCAGAAGTTTTCCTCCGTTTTATAGTTTGAATCACATTTCTACGTGCAGGTATGAGAGAGCTGGGTGACTCAGAAAAAAGGTGGGTTTCTAAAGAAAATTCCAATATATTTCTAATGCATTATTTATTCCCAGTTTTTTGGGAATAACTTTGGGAAAAATTGGAATTTTAACACCAAAAGTCATAGCACCCCTTTCGGGATCAAGACGCACGTTTTGATGTATATATTACCAGGGTTTTCTCAAAGCTGCGGGACAAGTTACGCGCCAAATTTTGGCGGAAGAATAATAAACCCGAAACAGAATATTAATAGATGCCTCGGAGCTGAGCACCCGTGGCACTAATTAAAGCTATATCAGGATGTTACAAACATATTTCTTGAATATTTTCATCTATTTAAAAAATATGCATCATTAAATTTTCCACTGTGTTTAATTTACTTTTAATATTTTGTTTTGTTTTGTTTTTTCTTGTATTTAATTCTCTCAGCATTGGAGATATCAGAGCAGTCAAGTGCACCAGATACTCGACTTCCTGTACTCGCAAACAGAATCCAAGAATTTGAAGAAGAACGAAAGAAAAGGGTGAATGCTGACTCTTATTCATATGATACAGAGCAGAAATTATTTTTGTACACTGTACGCAGGCAAGTATGTGCTGCCATTGAAAGGTGATCAGACAGGTTTAATGCTTGCACAGTATATACAGTTGTTAGATCACATTGTGGAGACACTGGAAAGTCTTTCTCACTCGAAATCTCCCTAACTTCCTTGTTTAGGTAAAGACATCACAATTATTTGCAGCTTGTCTTTTTGCATTTCATCACACCGAATGACAACAAAGAATTAATTTACAAGAAGGAGAAAGTTGAGAATTGGGTGCTGGGCTTTATGTCACCCCAAGGTAAAAGAACCTGTTCATTCTAATACAACCAATCCCAACATCCTATTTTTTACAAAGCTTTGATTATTCAGTTTTTGTTGACACTGTGTGAACAAATCCCCATATTGTATTTTCACTGTGAAATTTATCAATGAGTCCACAGCCTGGTTCTGTTGTTATCCCAATAGCTTTGAAGTGTTTTGTGTGATTGGTCAGAATTTATTGTTCCAGGTGTTCCTCGTTAAGTAATTAGCAGGTGTGTGTGTGTGTGCAGGGTTCGCATGGTGTTCCAGAGAAGACGTCACATCTTCTGCATCACAGTTTTTTCCTGCTTTGAAATTGTTGCCTTTTTTGTGCGATAAAACATCTTGGCTTGATTACATACAGCAGATTTTCTATTGGAAAAATTTTAAAGCAAAGTGAAGTTGTGTATAATGGGGCTGATGGATATTGCACCTACAACCAGCACAGGAGCTTCACTCTCAATTCCTGCGGAGAAGGTTGATCCTCTGAAGACTGCGTTTGACAAGAAGAAGAGGTGCAAGTAGAGAATGTGTGGTTGTTCTCGTCCAGGAACTGGACAGACTTCATCATAGAGGCTCTCACTGTGCAGGTCAACCAGAAAGTCTCACCTTGAATTATCTTTATGGCAACTGATGCTTCAAATGTTTTATTTTTCCCCTCTGTACTTCAAATTCATATCCAGTCAATACTGAGGTTTAGCTAACTGGGTTCAACCCTCTAGGTAATGTGTGAAAGTTTGCAGCCTGGCAGCAGTCACTGTTTTTAAACATTGGATTTTTTTTGTTCAGGAAGAGGAGCTAGAGAAGGAGAAGCAGCAGCAGGTGGTTTTGCTCCAGGAGCTGGAAGAGCAAAAGGACAAACTGGAGCAGATGCTGCTCGAGGCTCAGCAGGAGAGAGAACACCTGAAAGCTGCTGTGACCCAGGAAGTGCCTATTACCCAACCACACGTACCTGTCCATGATCGGGAAGTCACCTCTGTCACCCCTGGACAAGACACTGAGGTTGGTTAAGTTTTAATGCTATTCTTAGTTGTTGTTTTCTCATATTTCTTTATCTGGCAACTCACATTTGTTGGGATCCATCATTCAAGTAATGATCTTTTGCCTGGTTGAGAGAGTGTGCTGCTTGTACCTACTGACTGAAATAATGGTTTTTGGGTTTGATGTTAGATTTTAACTATGAGCAGCTCAAAATTCACACATGAAATTTTAACAGGTAAATATATGCCATTCTTAATAATCCTGTTAAATTCAAATTTTCGCAGGTATTACTGAGTCATTTAAAATATTCTATGTGTTCATCTCAGTACAGTTACTTGAGTGATATATAATTGGAATACCTCTGTACTCTGCAGCTGGAGCCTCCTACAGGTGAAGATGACCACACCAGAAGGATTAGAGAATACCAACAACGGCTGCTGGAACAGAACAGGTGTGTTAAAGCCACAAAATACAATACTACTTTGTGATTTCATTTAGAGATTGTCACTTTCACCTCTTTTCCACACAGTTAATCTTAAAAGTAGAGATCTTAACAGATGACAGAATAATTCACCCTGTGTAGCTTTTACCAGCACTATATTTACCACACGGATTCATCAACAAATACAGGTTCAGGGGATCTAAGGATAGTGTGTGTCATACTGTACAGATTGGTAAAGCCCCTTGAGGCAAATTTGGGATGTTCAGTAATATATAACTAAAATTAAAGATTCAATTAAAATCTTTGGGCTACCTTTTTTATTGTAGAATTCACCAGAGATCAGTGGAAGTGGCTCGGCAGCGGCTGGACGAATATCAGCGAGCTCTAAGAATTCGTTACAGTATGACCTCCACATCGTTTCTGCCTGCTGTCATTCCACCAGGCCTCAGCCACCCACCTCTGCACAGTACTCAGTCTGTGCATCTTCCACCTCCACTACAACTCCCTACTCCTGCAGTGCAGTCATACATCCATAATAGACCACAAACCTCTGTGGAAGTTCCCACAAGAGAGTCTGACATGCTGGCCTCACCTCCCCATCTGCCTGGCTCCAGTTTTAGCAGCGACTCCAAGTTGCTGCAGGATGAAGTGGAATCTGATTTGAGTAGTCCAAAGAACCAGAGACCTGACAAGACTGCCTGGCTGACTGACAACATAATGGAGAGAGTGACAGAGCACCTTCCTGAGAGAGTGAGACCCTCCTCACACAGTCCAGAGTCACTGCCTCACAATGTGTTCACAACACATCAATCAGCCACCATCCCACTCCATCCAACCTCTGATCCTATCCGAGCCATTAGCCCGAGCATCACAGATGATGCACCTTTGGTTCCAGTCCTTGCAGCAGTTAAGCCTCGGACCATGTCACATGGGTCCCTGAGCTCCAGAGGGGATGACGTGGAAAGGCAGAGGCGAGAGCTGCAGGAGGTCCAGAGACAGGTACTGGAGAAGAGGGAGGCAGTGGTGCTGCAGCAGAAGCAGCAAGAAGAGGAGAGGCAGAGACAGGAAGATCAGCGACTGAGACGAGAAGAGGAGATGGAGCAGATGAGGAGGCAAAAGGAGACGTTGCAGGCTCTGATTCATACTGATACACAAGTAAGTCTGAGAACTATGCTGCTGGTTTCAGTTCAGTAAACAGATTGTATCTTATTTCTTCACAAATCTAATCTAAAACAGCACCTAATATGTTTGAGCCTCTCTGATTCCAAGAATTAACTCTGCTGACATGCCCTTTTTTTAAAAATGCAAAAGTTATACAGCACATCTAAAAACAACTTTCCCTTTTTGTATTTTCTCACCTGCAGCCAGTTCCAGAGGCTGCCAGTGAAGAGTTGGTTTCAGAGGACATCGGTCAGACTCGCCTCAGATTACTCGTGTCCCTGCTGAGAGCTATAGAGGAGTCTAACGGCGGAACTTTATCACACCTAGAAGACCCTCAACAGAAGGATGGCTCCCCTCAACAACTGCCATCTAGCAGTGGTGAGACAGGTAACTGACATGTTAGGTTGTAGATAGTTTTTTCCACCTTTGACATAATTTTTATTAAATTTCAGATTGCAAAACTCTTTCCACTTAATTTATTTACCCTTTCTATTTGACAAAAAAATGCTTGCTGAATTCTGTGGATGTATAAGTGCCATGTTGCATCCTGTTTTTTTGTTCAGTACCTGTTATTAAAATTAATTTGACAGATTTACACATTTACCATTAAATTCCAACTCATAAAAAGCATTATCTTGTTTTTAATGCCCTTGTGGCATAAAATGCAATAATATTACTTCCATTACAAATTTGTAATGGAAGTGATATTATTGCAATGGCATACACCTGGATTCATCATGAAACACTTTTTTAAATTTTCTATTAAGATCTCATTGCTCAGACCAACGCTCATGCTGGGCCTGCCCCAGTGTCGGCCCTCCCCTCAGAACCTCCTCCTGTTCGAGCAGCAAAGCCCCCGGTGACCCGTGTCAGGCTGGGAATCACGGAGATGATGACTGAACAACATGAACTCAGTGCTATTCAAGAGGTGGAGACGCCATTCAACAGCAGCGAAATCACAGGTCACCAGAAACGCATGAATAACATAGTGTTTTTATCTCATGCCCAACCCATGTGTCAAGCTGAGGAGAGGAATATGAGTTGATTGGATTGTTGTTTTGTCCTATCTCCAGGCCCAGAGGATAGCATGAAGGTTCCTTCATACACTGTAGACTGGGATCTGCAGGAGGAATCAGATTTGTCTGACACCTCTAACAGGACTTCACAGACACCCTCTGTGTCCAGCAGTGATCAGCGGACTGCTGAAAGACCAACCGGCTCTAGGACAAGCTCAAGGAGATCCAGCCATCTCCTCTGGAGGGAGAGACCGCTGATGGGGGCAGAATCTTCAGAGTCTGGTATGTAGAGGGCATGTGAAGAGTGATGAGATAAAGAACCTAAATGAGGGGAAAATGTTCGTATTTAATTTAATTTATTTTTAAAAAAAAACACACACAAAAAAAACAGGTCAAAATAAAGATATTTACACTTGGTTCATATATTGTTTTCCAGATTCAGCCATGAGAATAATCTCACCGCTTTCCTCTGACTCTGGGAGAGGAGCCGACTACTCTGGTCCTGCAATCACAAGCTACAGGTCCTACACAGAGGTAACCTACTGAAGATGTACAAAACTTATTACTTGCTCTTTCTTTACTTTGTGGCAAACTTGCGCAGCAAAGATAAATTGCATCTCTGCTCTCCATTGTAGACCCTCTGAGGTTCACATGCTGTGGATCAATGATGAAAATTAGCCAAATCTGAGTACTTTGGCAGTACCTGTCTCAGCCTGTGATTATGCTTGAGAAGCTTTTTCTGTCTGTGTGTCTGCCTGTATGGAGTGAATGTGTATGAGAGGGTGAGACAGGGTATGTCTGCGTGTGTGTGTAGGGGGGTGGGATGTTTGTTTCTGTGTACTGAGCGATGATGTAAAATTACTAAACCTGAAATGTATTTAATAAAAATACGTTTCATGATGGTTTCTACACTTGAACTGAGCTCAGTGAATCTGTGAGCATCTGTAAACCAATATGTCATTTTGGTACAAAATGTTTTATGTTGACCCTTAAAATCCTTGTGTGTGTGTATGTCAGTCTCCCCCTAGGCCTCCTGATTCTGACTGTCTCTCATCCACCACCATCTCCACCGGCAGCTACATCACCACGGATCCTGAGCAGAACACTGGTGAGGAACAACAGGAGCGTTTGTTGTGCTTTGTTAATGATTTTTCATGTAGTTGATCTTCATTTATTTGAAGAATCCACGTCCGAAGATACCAGGAGCTGGAAAAATTAAGTATTTAAATCACCTGACCAACACGAGTTGGCTTGCTCTTCTTTATAAGTAGAGGATTTGATAATGTGCTCTAAAATTGTAAGCATTATTGTGGGACCTGTTTGAATATGCTTCAGTTCTGCAGGCATCTGGAGCATGATGCTGCTGTACATGAATGGTTTGTCTATCCATTGTTAAGGTGACAAAGAGCTACTGTATACCAGACCCATACAGTGTATATTCACCAGACAACATGCTAGTTGTGTTTCTAACTTTGTTAGTCTAAATCTGCTCTCCTTTTTTCTTTTTTTTCTTCTCCCATTATTTTAGGACGAGGAGCAGATTTACTTGACGTCTTCTCTCCATCTGGTCAAAGCTCCTGTAAGAAGGACAGCTCAGCTGCAGGCCATCCTGCTGTGGCTGTAGACTCTCTGTTTAATGACAGCAGCATCCAGCGCATTATTGACAGATACACGAGGGAGCTAAACATCTCCCTCAGCACCGCTGGGAGAACCACAGGTATTTTACACATAATGCAAATGTTTATTAAAGGAATAGCCTCTTGTTTGTCAACCTGATAGATTAATAGCAGGTGTCGCATATCTGTTAGTTTGGTGCAAGTGAAATGGTACAACCATGTCTGAAAACTGCTTATAGCACTTTGTCCCGGCCACACTCAAAGGCCAGATGTGATAATCACACTTCCACACACCTGGCAAACTGCTGTGAAATGTTCTGCTTTGGAAAGTTACAAAAATGTTTGGAGGAACCTCTTATTCAGTACATTGAGCAGCAGAAACAAGTTGTGAACACACGTTTTAGTTAAAACAGGCCATACTCATGGCACATAATTCAGGATTTTATACCAGAAGACTGTACCATGTCAGTAGTGTGTCTTTTAGTGTCTCTCTTTGCTCTGCAGACAGTGAAGGCTCATATCTGGAGGAACCTGGGTCTTCACTTTCACAGCAGTCTTTGGTTCAAGACTCAGAGAGCAAAGGGGAGCATGAAGGCTCTGCAGGTCGTCGGTCTCTTCCCCCAGACACAGCAGGAACACAGACAAGTGGCTTGGTCAGTGACTCTCAAACCATTTAGGAAGTATTGGAACTTGTTAAGAATTAACAGCAATAAAATTGTATTTAAAGGAATAGTCAACTGTATTATACAGTGTATATGGTGTGCTGATTGAGTTGATCAAGTTACTGCATCTGCTAGCTGTAAAAAGTCTGGCACTCATAGGATAGCTCCATTTTTATTTCAGACTTCAATCAATGATCCATGGTTTTGGTTTAAAATGCCCAGAATTAAATTGATGTGTTTTTGCCACAGGAAGGGGAAAATACAGCCAATCAAATCCTGGAACACTTCTCAGGTGAGGACCCATCACAGGCTGAGGACCCAGAGCAGGACTCTTTCAGGCCTCTGATAGGCCAGGTGGCCAACCAATCATCCTGTCTCGCTGCTGACCAGAGGGACTCGGCCATGGAGCAACTGGTTGGTCAACCCTCTGCTCACTCGTCCATGATCGGTCGCCTTCCAGGTCTGCCAGCTTCAGTGAGCATGGATCAAGGTGGATGGGATTCCACTCTAAGCCGGATGATTGGTCGACTCTCTCATCAGTCCAGCTCTAATTGGCTGAGTGGTGGGCAGGATTTTTATGCTGGTCAACTGATGGGGCAGATGGCGCTGGAGCCGTCGACCACATGGCTGGATGATGGTCAGGAGGAGAGCCTGATGAGACCGCTGGTTGGGGAGCTTGATAATCAGCACAGTGGAAGCTCAGGTAAAAGAAGGGTCATATGGGGAAACTACAACGTGCAGTGAGGCTGTTAAGTTAATAGCAGAAAAAAAGTGTCCAACCTTCTACTGAGCATCTTGAATAATCAGATGATGGCCATTTGCCAATTTTGCAATATTTTATTGTTAAACAGTTAATGGATAAATACAGATTGAGTTATCAAATGGACTTTCTCAAAGTGAAAAAAGGTTTTGAGTTTGCAACTCATCTGCTGTTTGTAGGTGAAAGTACCCACGTAGATCTTGGTGTCTCAACTGAGGCCAGTTTGCCGTCATACCCTGCATTGCCTCCTGAAGCTTCGTCACAAAGTGCCACTGTCCCGGGTGTGAGTCCACATCCAGAAAACCAGATACTGCAGAACCAAACCAGTCTGATGGACTTGGGCCCAGAGAGGACTGAAGGTGAGGTTGGGGTGAATTCCTAATAGCCAAGGCTTTACTTATGGTGGTTGTATCAGAGGGAGAATATTATCATGCACAAAGTCAGCTAGCTTGTATTTTTCTTACCTAGTTAGAAACTTAATTGTGCCTTGTATTCACTTTTATCACCTTCTTAGTTTTTCCAGGCTCAGACTCCTTCCATCCGCTACTGGCTGAGGTCACCCACAATGAAACAGCCGACCCCTCCATGACCTTTCACCTGCTCGAACGCAATGTGCCTAACTCTCTTGAAGCACAGCCAGGTAGTGGGGAAAGCAGTGTCTCCACACCTTTCGAAGAGTCTAAAACGCACTCTGATCCTTCTGTTGAGTCTGAACCGTCACCTGAACACCTTCGAACAGAGAAGCCTGCCTTACATGAATCGTCCCAGTGCCGGCTCCAAGAGTCTGTCCTCGTGTTGGATGACACCATGAGGACTAATGTGGAGCCAACAGCTCTGTATCTGTCAAACCTATCCATGTGTGATGATACAGCTGCTTTGGGTCTTCAGCAGTCAACAGGAAGGGATGCAGAAAAGCCTCAAGATCCAGTCCCATTCAGTGACCTTTGTGCTGAAGAACTGAAGTCTGTGCAGGGTTCAAACCTGAGGAATGATATTCCAGCTTCAGATAAGATATTGGTATGATTTTCTTGTTCATTTTGTAAAAAAACATCATTTCAGACATTAATTGCAGCGCCAAAAAAGACAACATCTGCTTATTGAGAGCACTACATTGCTCTGTCATGCTACAACTGCAGGTCAAAGATTATTTGGGGAAATGACATGTTTTTTAAATGTCTTGTGTTCTTGTTATTTTATTGGCTGGCTTTTATTGTGATCCTTCCCTGGATATCAGGAGGTGGGCAGTGAGAAGGGGATCCTGGAGGAGTCAGAGATAACATTAGTGAGCCTGACAGACACCACACTGCAGGACCAAGAGACGAGCATCACTGAGGAAGAGGGAATTTGGGAAGGCAAACATCCGGATGGAGTGAGGGAGGAAGGACGGACAGGCCAAGAGATGGAGGTAACTGCACATGAATATCAGTCATTCAGAATCTGTGCTGTGATTGACGAACTGGACATGATGACTTTGGCTGTAAGTGTCTTTCTGAACATAATACTGCTCTCCTATAGAGTACAGAATCCACATTGATACCAGAAGAGACGCTAGAGGACAAGGACCAAACGCATCCAGGTAAACTCACAACAGTGAACACATCTAACTGAAAATATGATGCTGTCAGGAGTACACTGGGGGTCATTGGCTAAACTGTGGGGGAGCCTGCTTTTACTTTTTTAGATGGATGTGATCAGGAACAAAAAAGTAGCAAATCTATACATACTCAATCAGATATCTTTTTTTTGTTTGTTTGCTTGTTTTTTTGATGCATTACATTTTAATGCATCAATATATATATATTCTTTTTTTTTTTTTTTTTTTTTCCAGCCAGAACATTGTACATTTTTGAAAAGTGAGCCCTCCATTCTTTCCCTCCCTACATTTAGTGATGTTCCTGGACTTTCAGTGGGGTCCTAGCAGAGGTCTGCAGGAGGTCAACCAGCAGAAGCGCAGAGCTCTGCTCCAGAGATCATCCCGCAGGGTGGAAGACATCAAGGCCAAAGCGGCTCTCATCAAGATTCAGCCTGAGAAACAATTTCCATCTGAAGCCAGAGAGCAATCTAAAACTGAGGAATCTAAACCAGTCACTCGCAAGGCAAAGACTAAACCAGAGCCTCAACATAAGACTAATAAGTCAAACAGAGGCCAAGCTGAGCAGCAGCAGACCACTGAGAAGTCTGACTTCATCAAGCAGCAAAAGCCCCAGCTTCCCCCTCCAGGTATTTGAACTTTATACCATTTCACACTTTGAATCAAATCACTGCTCTGCATTTGTATCATGGGTGGCAAAAAAGACAAACTACACAGGCTCACTTTAGTTAGGTTTCTTCTTTTGGACATTTGCCTTTTGATTTGTCTATATGATACTTAAGAAACCTTAAAACTACATATAGCTAAGTCACAATGATCTCAGCTGTTCCCCTCAATGAAATGTCTTAATCTGATCAGTTGTACTATGTTTAGCCATTAGCAAAACATGAGTGGTTTCTGTGTTGGCTCTTAGTGAGGCTAATAAAATGTCTGTAGAGGTACACTTAATACCTATGACTCAGGTAACTATTCATAATGTATTTATGAAGCATTATTTATCTGAGAGCTCACATCTATTGGTGCCCAAACCTTTGTGTCATGCTCTTTTCCTTTTTTCACCCTAAAATTTTACAAAAATAATCCACAACTCTTGCTTAAAATGTTGAAAATATTTCATCTGAACTTTACCTTTTTTGGGAGATCAGTTCATTGTTAACTCACCTAACTCTTAACATGGTAACAAATCTTGACCAAACCTTTCATGCCCTGTATGCCATATGACTGTGGTGGGCACTGTACTGCGTTATGTTTTTGAGCAAAATGAGAAACTGAAATTTCATTAAAATATTAGCCATAGGTCAGTGCCTTGTGAAATAGTTAGAAGCTGTAGTGATTATCAACCTAGAAAATTCAACCACTTTCCATTTTCCTGTTTGTCAGTGAACGATTCCAAGCTGAAAAAGGTGGATGAAGTGAGATGCTACACACAAGAGCAAAGGAAACGGGATGTTTCTGAGATGCACCAGAGAACTCAGAGGTATTGGAATATTGTATATGTAGTATAAGTCCAAAGCACTTTCAGCCAGATTTTTTTTTTTCCCTCTCTTCTCTTGCTTACAATTAAAGTCATATTTGAAATTAAACATGCATTGAATATAAATGATGTGGGTTTGACAAAACAAAATGATGGTGTGTAATTGTGCTCCTGCAGACTGTATGAGCAGCTGGAGGAGGTGAAGAATCAGAAAACAATCAGGAGCCGACAGGAAGCTTATGCGAAAAACAGATTGAAAGCCAAGGAATTCCACAAGGTAAAAAAAAGATTTTTGTAGTAGTTGCTGGCATTTTGAGTTGAAGGTTATATTAGAATATATAAAAATATTTTTTTACCATCTCTACACAGAAAACCTTACAGAAGCTTCGTGCCAAGCAGATTCAGCAGTGACCGACTTTGAATGTGTTCTAGTTTTACTTCTGTAAATTTAAGTTAATTTGTAAAGTTTTTATCAATAAAGCATTTATAGTAATATAATATAGTTTTGCACTCAAGTTCTGAAAATCTAATCATCACACTCACTGTGGCTTAATATGGTTGTATCAAGTAACAGGTTAAAATGGAGATTTCAGTCAACACTAACTTTCAAATCAGTTTCTTTTTAATAAGGTAAAACATTCATGAAGTCATTTACAGATGTACAAAACGGGGGTGTTAAAAGCTCAGAGTAGAACAGACTGGATCCCCTTCCCACAGAAAGGCCACAATTGTGTTATATCTGAACTGTGCCTCAGTGAGGTTCAGAGTTTGGAGAAGGCTATTGTCTTTGGACTCTTCTTCTCCATGGCAGCCTGAGCGGATTTCATCACATCTTGAGTCTGAAGCATGCTCATGTTCCACGTGGCCTGGAGAAGGACAAACAAGGTATCTGTGTAAGTTCTCATTCGTCCAGGTCATAGTTATCTCTTTCTCAGATTAAATCGAAGGCAACTGGACTTGTATTTGTCTGTGGAAGACGTTTTGCCTTTCATCCAAGCGGCTTCATCAGTTCTTATGTATTGGTCTCTCTAGTCCGCACTAGTCTGACCAAGAAAGTGGAGTAGGACCCAGGTATGTCCAAGATTTCGACATTGCTGTCTTCAAAGGAGTGTCAAAAAAAGACACACTCCTTTGAAGACAGCAATGTCGAAATCTTGGACAGGGAGGACAGATGGTTTGAAAGGGGAGTCAAAGAAGCCATCTATGTAAAAGTGGAGAGGCCATCGCTAAACAGGGGAGGGGGTCTGCGACACCATCTATCCCCCATCTACAATGTCGCCCTTTCATCGGTACCCAGGAGAGTCAACAACATAACCTCAGACGACTCTCAACGATTGTCATCCACCAGGGGCTCACCTGACCCTAACGACTGTCGTTCACACGGGATAACAACAGGTCACCTGACCCTAACGACGGTCGTCCACATGAGACCACAACAATGGTCAGGTGAAACCAGTACTTTCACAGGTACTTTGGTGGACCCAAAGTAGGTTAAATACCTGGGTCCTACTCCACTTTCTTGGTCAGACTAGTGCGGACTAGAGAGACCAATACATAAGAACGGATGAAGCCGCTTGGATAAGAGGCAAAACGTCTTCCACAGACAAATACAAGTCCAGTTGCCTTCGATTTAATCTGAGAAAGAGATGACAAACAAGGTAGTGATGAAATTCAGTGAAAAAAAATGGCAGCTTTGTGGTGTGACTGACAAACATGTTCAGAAAAATCCACCATTGTTCAGTTTTAAAAAAGGAATATAATGATCTTACCATGTAGTCCAGTCCCTCTGCCACACTGTGGTCTCTGGCGTAGATGAGGTTGATTTTGGTGCCCTGCACAGCTATAGGACTGCGAGCAGCAATCTCATCGGCCATCTCCAGAGCTCCGGCCATCATGGCCTCCTTATCTGCAAACACTCGGCTGGAGAGAAAATGTGGATTTCAAAATGTGAGGTTTACTGCTTCAAAATAAGTGAAGCTCTTTAAACTCACAGCACATCAAAGTGAAGCTTTGTATTGATTGAGTGATTAGTAATCATTTTTATGCTCTACTAGAATATGACTTTTTTTGGCTTTTTTTTGCCTTACTATACTGTGACGTTTTGTGCCTGACTATACTATGACGTTCTTTGCCATTTTTATGCTCTACTTATAATATGTATTTTGTTGGCTTTTTTTTTGCCTTACTATACTGTGACGTTTTGTGCCTGACTATACTATGACGTTTTTTGCCATTTTTATGGTCTACTAGAATATGTATTTTTTCGGCATTTTTATGCCTTACTATACTGTAACGTTTTGTGCCTGACTATACTATGACGTTTTTTGCCATTTTTATGCCTTACTATACTGTAACGTTTTGTGCCTGACTATACTGATGTTTTTTGACATTTTATGCCATACTATACTATGACGTTTTTTGCCATTTTTATGCCTTATTATACTATGACGTTTTTTGACATTTTATGCCATACTATACTATGACGTTTTTTGACATTTTATGCCATACTATACTATGACGTTTTTTGCCATTTTTATGCCTTATTATACTATGACGTTTTTTGAAATTTTATGCCATACTATACTATGACGTTTTTTGACATTTTTATGCTCTACTTATAATGTATTTTGTTGGCTTTTTTTTTGCCTTACTATACTGTGACGTTTTGTGCCTGACTATACTATGACGTTTTTTGCCATTTTTATGGTCTACTAGAATATGTATTTTTTTGGCATTTTTATGCCTTACTATACTGTAAAGTTTTGTGCCTGACTATACTATGACGTTTTTTGCCATTTTTATGCCTCATTATACTATGACTTTTTTTGCCATTGTTATGCTATACTATATGTATTTTTTTGGCTTTTTATGCCTTACTATACTGTAACGTTTTGTGCCTGACTATACTGACGTTTTTTGCCATTTTTATGCCTTATTATACTATGACGTTTTTTGACATTTTATGCCATACTATACTATGACGTTTTTTGCCATTTTTATGGTCTACTAGAATATGTATTTTTTTGGCATTTTTATGCCTTACTATACTGTAAAGTTTTGTGCCTGACTATACTATGACGTTTTTGCCATTTTTATGCTCTACTATAATATGTATTTTTATGCCTTACTATACTGTAACGTTTTGTGCCTGACTATACTATGACGTTTTTTGCCATTTTTATGCCTCATTATACAATGCCTTTTTTTGCCATTTTTATGCCTTATTATACTATGACGTTTTTTAAATTTTATGCCATACTATACTATGACGTTTTTTGACATTTTTATGCTCTACTTATAATATGTATTTTGTTGGCTTTTTTTTTGCCTTACTATACTGTAACGTTTTGTGCCTGACTATACTATGACGTTTTTGCCATTTTTATGCCTTATTATACTATGACGTTTTTTGACATTTTATGCCATACTATACTATGACGTTTTTGCCATTTTTATGCTCTACTTATAATGTATTTTTTTGGCTTTTTTATGCCTTACTATACTGTGACGTTTTGTGCCTGACTATACTATGACGTTTTTGCCATTTTTATGCCTTATTATACTATGACGTTTTTTGACATTTTATGCCATACTATACTATGACGTTTTTGCCATTTTTATGCCTATTATACTATGACGTTTTTTGAAATTTTATGCCTTACTATACTATGAAGTTTTTTGCCATTTTTATGCTCTACTATAATATGTATTTTGTTGGCTTTTTTTTTTGCCTTACTATACTGTGACGTTTTGTGCCTTATTATACTATGACGTTTTTTGACATTTTATGCCATACTATATGTATTTATTTTGGCATTTTTATGCCTTACTTTACTGTAACGTTTTGTGCCTGACTATACTATGACGTTTTTTGCCATTTTTATGCCTTATTATACTATGACGTTTTTTGACATTTTATGCCATACTATATGTATTTATTTTGGCATTTTTATGCCTTACTTTACTGTAACGTTTTGTGCCATACTATACTATGACGTTTTTTGCCATTTTTATGCTCTACTATAATGACTTTTTTTGGCTTTTTTTTTGCCTTACTATACTGTGACGTTTTGTGCCTGACTATACTATGATGTTTTTTGAAATTTTATGCCATACTATATGTATTTTTTTGGCATTTTTATGCCTTACTATACTGTGACGTTTTATGCCTTATTATACTATGACGTTTTTTGACATTTTTATGCTCTACTAGAATATGACGTTTTTTGGCATTTTTATGCCTTATTATACTATGACGGTTTTTGAAATTTTATGCCATACTATGTATTTTTTTGGCTTTTTATGCCTTACTATACTGTAACGTTTTGTGCCTGACTATACTGACATTTTTTGACATTTTTATGCTCTACTAGAATATGACTTTTTTTGGCATTTTTATGCCTTACTATACTGTAACGTTTTGTGCCTGACTATACTATGACGTTTTTTGACATTTTATGCCATACTATATGTATTTTTTTGGCATTTTTATGCCTTACTATACTGTAACGTTTTGTGCCTGACTATACTATGACGTTTTTTGCCATTTTTATCCCTTATTATACTATGACGTTTTTTGAAATTTTATGCCATACTATACTGTGACGTTTTGTGCCTGACTATACTATGAAGTTTTTTGCCATTTTTATGCTCTACTATAATATGTATTTTGTTGGCTTTTTTTTTTTGCCTTACTATACTGTGACGTTTTGTGCCTTATTATACTATGACGTTTTTTGACATTTTATGCCATACTATATGTATTTATTTTGGCATTTTTATGCCTTACTACACTGTAACGTTTTGTGCCTGACTATACTATGACGTTTTTTGCCATTTTTATGCCTTATTATACTATGACGTTTTATGCCATACTATACTATGACGTTTTTTGAAATTTTATGCCATACTATACTATGACGTTTTTTGACATTTTTATGCTCTACTTATAATATGTATTTTATTGGCTTTTTTTTTGCCTTACTATACTATGACGTTTTTTGCCATTTTTATGCCTTATTATACTATGACGTTTTTTGAAATTTTATGCTATACTATATGTATTTTTTTGGCTTTTTATGCCTTACTATACTGTAACGTTTTGTGCCTGACTATACTATGACGTTTTTTGACATTTTTATGCTCTACTTATAATATGTATTTTTTTTGGCTTTTTTATGCCTTACTATACTATGACGTTTTTTGCAATTTTTATGCTCTACTATAATATGTATTTTTTGGGGCATTTTTATGCCTTAATATACTGTGACGTTTTGTGCCAGACTATACTATGATGTTTTTTGACATTTTTATGCCTTATTATACTGTGACGTTATTTGACATTTTATGCCATACTATACTATGACGTTTTTTGCCAGTTTTATGCTCTACTATAATATGTATTTTTTTGGCATTTTTGTGCCTGACTATACTATGACGTTTTTTGCCATTTTTATGCCTTATTATACTATGACGTTTTTTGCCATTTTTATGCCTGACTATACTATGACGTTTTTTAAAAATTTTATGCCATGCTATATATAATATGACGTTTTTTTGCCATTTTTATGCTCTACTATAATATGACTTTTTTTGGCTTTTCTTTTTGCCTTACTATACTGTGATGTTTTGTGCCTGACTATACTATGACGTTTTTTTTTCCATTTTTATGCTCTACTATAATATGTATTTTTTTTAGCATTTTTATGCCTTATTATACTATGACGTTTTTTGAAATTTTATGCCATACTATACTATGACGTTTTTTGCCACTTTTATGCTCTACTATAATCTGTATTTTTTTTGGCATTTTTATGCTCTACTATAATCTGTATTTTTTTTGAAATTTTATGCTTTATTATACTATGACGTTTTTTGACATTTTTATGCTCTACTATAATGACTTTTTTTGCCTTACTATACTGTGACGTTTTGTGCCTGACTATACTATGACGTTTTTTTAAATTTTATACTATACTATGACGTTTTTCCATCCATACCTTCAGCTGTAACACAGCCAAAATGATCAGCAAATCAAAAAAGAAAAGTGAAGAAAATGTCCAAAAAAGGACAGAGGGACCCCTGAGGGTTAATAAATCCCATGAACCGCTACTTAAATTACCACTATTATGTTTTTTTCTGTGCTAAATTTAACATTACTGGGGAGGAGAGCAACGTGACTAGAAGTGACAGCGAGAGAGGGCTAGTAGCTTCTCCTCTGCTCTGTCTCAGCGGAGACCGTCACAACTTCATTCACTCATTTAACAAAACAAAAAAAAAAAAAGCAACTAAGGAAGCAGTAAATGGACTTACATATTTAAGACCTAACTAAATGTAATTTAAGACCTAACATGCGGCTAATGTAAAGCTAGCGG
>NW_019524975.1:393614-408835 GCF_002814215.2 Seriola lalandi dorsalis | reverse complement strand
ATTGCTGCCGGACTCGGCACCCCCGTTTAAATTTTGTGCAGACCCTGCCTGTCAAAGTTACATTTTATGAATCCCAACAACTATGTCTACATTTTCAGAAAGAATTATTTGTCTCCTTTTTACGGTTTGGCCGCAAGCTCGAGTTAAAAATAAAAATAAAGGTTATTTTTTACTGCTTCACGCACTCTAGCCAACTGACGCTTCCACTCTAACTTTGAAGAAAAAGTGATTTGCACTCCTCCTTTGAGTGCTCCCAGTTTGAAAAGTTTACATGTTATGTAAAAACAGTTCCTGTCTTTTTGAGAGAGCAGAAGTTTTCCTCCGTTTTATAGTTTGAATCACATTTCTACGTGCAGGTATGAGAGAGCTGGGTGACTCAGAAAAAAGGTGGGTTTCTAAAGAAAATTCCAATGCATTTCTAATGCATTATTTATTCCCAGTTTTTTGGGAATAACTTTGGGAAAAATTGGAATTTTAACACCAAAAGTCATAGCACCCCTTTCGGGATCAAGACGCACATTTTGATGTATATATTACCGAGGTTTTCTCAAAGCTGCGGGACAAGTTGCGCGCCGAAATTTGGCGGAAGAATAATAAACCCGAAACAGAATATTAATATATGCCTGAGTGCCTCGGAGCTGAGCACCCGTGGCACTAATCAATGAAACAAATGTAGATGATGATTGATGATAGGATGTATTTACCTGACCAGGCCGCTGCTCTTGGCTTCATCTGCATACATCTTCCTGGCGGTCAAAGCCAAGTCGTTCACCAGGCTGCAGAAAATGGGAGTTAGTCACATGACAATATGACTTATTATATAAACATTGAAGATACAGGAAACGCAAAATTGTGACTTTGTAACTTAATAGGTGTTAATTATGTCTGTTTTGCCATCAACTCCCGGAAATGTAACAAATTACAGTAAATTGCTTCTAAATGATTTTTGTCTAGATGTTCTCTTTATTTCCATGTTCTGACATGTAAACTCATTTCATCACAGAGGAACTGGTCCAAATAAGGTACTGCTCTGGTGTGTGACTGACGGTCATTAGTCTAAATAGTGATGACAGGGACTTTACTTGAGATTTAGATTCTTATCCATCACACAACACCGACAGTGAGGCGTCTGATCGGTCCCACATTGATTCTGCAACAGGACGAGTCTAAATGTTCAGCCAGAGTCATAAAGAACTATCCTCAGAGACCTGATCTCAACATCATGGAGTCACGTTTAACTGTTAGAGCAGTTAGAACACACTGCTCTGTAAATGTTTTCAGTTGTGGTTGTTCAGGGCTCATGGTGGAGTAATATATAGTCTATGAATGTAAGATTCCTCTGATACCTTTACAACAAGAGGCTTTGTTGTTTCCACAATTGATTATATTTGTAATTGAAAGTCATATTTAACAAAAATCACTTTAAATCCTTCTATGATGATGATTTTTGTCACTTTTAAATGATTTGCACAGAACATCACATTCATTCCTACAGAGAGGCTGCAGACATGGTTTATAAAAATGACCAATTTACCTGCTGCTACCAATGACTTTAGGAAGTCTCTGGAGAGTCCCAACGTCTGCTGCAAGCCCGATATCAACTTCCTGTAAAGCCAGGAAGACACAAACAGACTGTGGTGACATCATCTCCAAGTATCAAATCAGACAGTATCAGAACATCACCTACATGATTTCTTTCACCTGTATCCTTTTATACAGAGGAGCTCATTTGTGCTTTCCAAATTAAAATGCTGTGTCCCTGTTTTTATTATGTTCTTAAAAACTTTCTATTTCATGTTTATTTTCCTTTGGTTAAACACTCTGAATGAGGATGAATTTGGTTGCTACAGTTCTTATTAAAATATTTTTGTTTTACATCAAGAACTGAAACTGACAACTATCAAAAATACGTCAGAAAACATCCTTAAATACATATTCTTTAAAAAAAGTTAAATAATTACAATAGAGTGTAAAAATAAATATAAAGCCTTTTTCTTTTGTCTTTCTGTCAATGATAATTACAACTTTTATTTTTATGTTTAACTTTAACTAGCTCCTTTTATTTTTCAGCTTCTTAGTTATTCTTTATTTTGGTCTTAATCGTTTCTCTATTCCCTATTTAACATTTCCCGTTTTCCAAACCACATTTCCAAATGATGAAAGTTGGATGGACATGTACTCACCTTGACCTGGAACCAGGCGTCCTGGGTACACAGGCGGATGTCACAGGCTGTGATCAAGTCAACACCTGCAACAGAGCACAACAGCCACTGGAGTTATCTGATTCTAAACTGCAGCGATACGGTGATAGACAAGACATAACTCCTGTATGATGGCGCAGGCATACAAAAAAACAATATGACCGAGAGCAACCTCAACCCGTATCACGAAGCAGGTTCACCTTTCTCTGGTTTCACTGAATAACACGTCAATCTTTAAAACTGCTTCCAAAGACAGGACTACTGAATTAAGCCATATTTGAAGAACAGGACCCCGGTCTGGATCAGGTTAGTCAAATAGCATCTGTTACCGTGGCAATCTACTCTGCTTAAAACTGAAGCCAGCTTTGTGACACAGGATAACCAGAGGTAAGCCTCAAGACAACTGGCTAACACACTATTCTTACTTGGTGATACAGGCCCCCTTAGCTTCAAAGTTAGGCCCTAATTCAAAATGTACTTATGGTCGCACTATAATAATGTCCCACCTCCTCCGACACAGGCTCCGTGGACGGCCACCACAACAGGCTTTGGACACTACGGGAAGAAAACAGCAATAATTAATCATTTCATAGGAAAATGTACCAAAACAACCCAACATTTTCAATGCTGTTCAAACACACAATCATGTCTGTGGCAAGTCTGATCTTAAGATTACAGCTGCAACGATTAATCAATTATTTGATTAGTCACTAAAAAATGTTTTTACTGCAACTATTTTGATGAATATTTTTTATACATTTTATAGACTAAATGATTAATCAGTTAATCTAGAAAATAACTGGCAGATTAGTCGTCAGTTGCAGCCCTACTTATCATTCCTTCGTGTGATAAACAGAACCACTCCTCAGGTCAGACCTTCTCTATGACGGAGAATGTCTCTTGATACTTGGCGATCTTTTGTCTGAGGTTCCAGGAAACTCTGGCCGTGTCGTCGCCCTGTGGCTGGAGTACGTCGCTGGCCATGTCCATCAGGTCAATACCTGGGCAGTATCAGAACACAGACGATAAATACAACTCTACCACAAAAACAAAGTCATTAAAAAGTGTAAACTGCCCGATACCCACCAGCTGTGAAGATCTTCCCTGCTCCAGAAACCACCACCACTCTGCAGTCCGGGTCTCCGGCTATTTCATTAAAGCAATCCACCATCTCACTGAGAGAAAAAACACATTCCTGTCAATGTTGGGGAAACTGCATTAGAGTAAAGAATAATATCCAGATTAATTGTTTGTTTTGTATGTTTGTGGTGGCTACAGCAAATGATTGCATATTCATTTAAACAGATTCCTGCCTCCAGAAGGCTTTGTTCATGGCATTGCGTTTCTCAGGCCGGTGAAGCTCCACATGTGTGACAGACTCTGCCGGGTGGCTGATGGCCAGGGTGGTGTAAGGAGAGGTGGGAGCAGCTGAAGACGACATGGCTCTGACCACAAACTGACTGGGCACCCACAAACCCCTGTCTGAAGTGAGAAGAGAGACAATGATGAAACATAACAAGTTCATCCTGAACAGAACAACAACAGCATGAGACTGAATTCCTCTGAGGCCGAGAAACGGTAACAGTGATGAGACTCACGAGCAGAAGAACACAGATCAATGGAAGCTAAATGGCTTTAGCTTCACTGCCATGGAAATCTAATCTACTATTCTGATAAACAATCACTTCACTGCTTTTTTCAGCAACATGTAAAATATTCTGATCCCAGGTTTTCAAAATGTGGGGATTTGATCATTAACTGTGATTAACTCTCTCTGGGTTTTTGAGCTGCATGTAAATATTTGGAAGGTAACAATCATGCAAAAAGGTATGATAAAAGACTTCCGCTGGTCTGTAGCAAAGTTAAATTATTTGGCCACATTTTAGGGCTGTTACTAACGATTATCTATAACGACTATCAACTCATCTGCAAATTATTTTTTTGATAAATTATTTTGTCTAAAAAAATGTTAGAACATTGTGAAAAATAACTGTTTTAATTTCCCCCAGACCTCTGTGATTGACTTTAAATGTCTTGTTCTGTGTGATCAATAAAAATTCAAAGATATTCAGTTCTCTATCATGTTATGTGTACCATATGGAGTTGTAAAGAAAAGATCAAATCCTCAAATTTCAGTAGCTGGAGACAATATTTGACATTTTTTCTTTGAGTTAAAACAATTATTTAATTCTAAATATAGACGCTCATTCATTTTCTGTTGATTGACCAATAGATCAATCAAGTAATAGTTGCAGCTCTGAATAATTTAAATAGTTCTGATAACTGATTAACTGTTTATCTTCTTTTTTTTTCTAGCCTCTTTGTCTTGTGTAATACATATTTTAGTTTATTTAATTACATCACCTTGGGTTTTTGGAAACTTGTCTTCATAGACTTTTAACTAATAATCGATGAATCAAAAAGATAACCAGCATGTTACTTGTCAATGTAAAATAGTACGTGTATTATCTGTGACCACAGTGTAAACTACAATAACATATGCAGATGAGCTCTTTGCATGTTGCATGAGAAACTCCTGCAGCGCTGTGACCTTTCACCTACATCGCCATTCATGTCTTCTGTTGACTTCAGTTTAACACATTTTCATCTACAAACTATCACGAGCGGAAGCTTGTGACAAACACCAAACATCTGTAAAGCTAACATCTGAAGCACAGTGAAGTTTTATACATTTTCCTCGATAACACAACAGCCAACTAACACACACACACACACACACAAACACACACACCACCGACACTTACATTTGGTGAGAGTTGACCTGACAATGACTGACAACATCGCAAGTTCGCAGGTTCGCAGATCTCAGAGTCCAGAGTCTTTACTGATCAATAAAACTGCAGCAAACAGGGAGAACTGATTCACTTAGCCTGCTGCCCTACTAATTAACATTAGCCTAGAGCTAACTGATGCTAACTGCTCTTAAACAAGTGTCTTACCTACTGTCTGTAAAGTTCGCTGGTGGCCAGCAAATGTACAGAAGCAGAAACACAGGACCGATGTACAGAGCAACAGTTTAGTTGCAGGTTGCAGCTTCTTAAAGTTGCAGCCAAAGGTTTGTGTTACTCTTTGATAACTGGCTTAGCTCAGTCTCATGCGCATGCTCAGCCTGATACGGTGGCTGACGGGGCTCAAACCCGAGACACAAAGAAACTCGAGTCAAAAAGCTTCAGGGGAGGGGAGGTTTGATTGGTGCTCTCATATTACGTAAAAGATCAATATCTATATTAGTCGATAATTGTGTTAAAAAAAACGTTGCTTCACATTCACCAGTTTAGAATATCGGTTTAGAAAATGCAGCATATTTAACAACTAGACTGTAATATTCTGAGTGAGACACAAAACTTTTTTATTCAAGTTTTATCCAGACAATAATTTACCTGATACATAGTATTCAGCAGAAGACTCCTACTCATTATAGTGAATCAGCAGTTGGATGGAAATGGAGAGTAACCTGCAACAATTTATCACATTTCATTGCATTACTCATTGAAACCTGTGTTAAGGGCCTATTCTTAATAATATATCTTTGGACGGTGCCTTTTCACCATTTGCTCTTGTACTCTTACTGTTATTCTCTGTCATCCTATGATATATTAATTTTCTCTCTTGCCTGTATTCTGCTTTCCTTAATATTTTATTTTTGTTTTACTTTTTTCTCTCCTGCAGTGTGCTCGTCATTGCAGCATTCACAAATCATGTCTCAACTAAAAACAGGGCAAAAGGAAAAAAAGAGGAACTTAACCAAGTGCTACCAGAGGCCAGGAGACAACAAAAGGACATTACCAAGCAATTTTTCAATATGATAAACACCAAAAAATTACTCACATGAATATGGAACCAAACAAATTACGCTGTGACTTTTCCTTCCACCTCACTCTCCATCCCTCATTCCCACAGAGGAACTCCTCACCACATGGACATGGATTGAAGAGAGGACAGAAGGATCTGATGAATGGAGTCATAGTGCCATAAAAAAGACGACATCTGTAAAAGAATAAGAGGTCAAATATATAATAACTAAATTAAAAATGTGGAAATATAAAAAGAAATATAAAAAAAACTTGAAAATGCTTTTACCTATTGCTATGGCTATTCCTTGAAGCTGTCCATGAGTTGGCTTCAGGCGGCTTTCCTGCCCAGGCTGAGAAGTTCCTGCACACCTGAATTCAGCTTTGGCAGAAGCCTTTTGATCGAGCAGCATAAAATGACAAAATGAATATGGATAGACCTGATAGGCCAGAAAATGGATATGTATGGTCAGTATGCATCATATTTTCATCACAAATCCCCATGCTTGTGCTGTGTTGCTTTCTGACACATGGGTGCACTGCTTGATTTTACATCTCTCTGTATAAGGTTATACTGCCCCCTGCTTTCCTCCAGTCAATGCGATGGAGCAACGCTACGCCTGGACATCGTCCTTCCTTCCAAACCCCACCGTCCAACCAGTCCAACCAGTCCAGTCAGTCCAGTTTCAGCACCAGCATCCCACAGTGGCTCCCTACCTGGCTCCTCCTCCTCCCCTTCCTCCTTTTTCCCTATTCTTTCCCCTAGCTCTAGCTCTTCATCCAACTCTTTTTCTTCCTCTCCCTCCTTTTCCCCTAAGCTTTCTCCTGGCTCCTCACAGAGCTGTCACCCTAACTCCCCCACCCCAGGGTCAGAAGAGGACCACAGGGCTTCAGTAACACCTGAGCTGCCCAGTGAGCCTGGGGCATCATGCCTCCCCCAAACAACCGAAGTGCCCAAGGAGCCTGTGGAGGTGTGCCCCCCCAAAACACTAGATGTACCCAGGGAGCCTTTGGGCCCCCCCCCCCGAAACATCTGAGTCATCCAGTGAGCCAGGGTTGTTTGGAGACTGGCCTGAGCTGGAGTGGGCGAGGAATGTGGGGCTCGTCATGGAGAGGAGAGAACCTTACGACAGACAGGGGTGCAAGATAGTATGGGAAAAATTTTACATATAGACTATGACGGATGACCTTCTAGGTGAGGGGTAGCGTGAACCTCCAACGTGTTTCGACCCCCCAGTGAAGCTCCTCTGTGACAGAGAAAGACAAGGATGGCGACACCAATGCAAAGGGGTTTATATGTCAGTCGATGCCCACCCTCAACCAACAGCAGTCCGCAGTGACAAGGAAACTCAGTGCAGGAGAAGATACGGTGTAGTGGGACAGACTGTAGTAACAACAGAAACATGTTTATAGGATGAGGAGGAGGAGCAAGGAGGAAGAGGAGGAGGGAAGAGGGGAGGAGGGAAGAGGAGAGGAGAGGAAGAGGGAGGCGAAGAGAGGAGAAAGGAGAGGAGACGAGGAGGGAGGGCAACATGCAAACTACAAACTCATGTAAAAGGTAAATATTTCATGTTATAGATTAAACACGTGTGTTCCTGATTTATCAAGTTTTAACTACAACTTGCTCATCTCCTATTTTTCATTTAGAGAGGTGGAGAGGAGACGGGGAGGGAGGAGAGGAGAGAGGCGAGGAGAGTTAGGTTGTTATCAGATGTCATCTAACCAGATTTACTCAGTTATCAAACCAATCACAATTTTTAAACCTGTGCACAAAGAACAATGCAGTGAGCAGGAAACTAAATTCTCTGTAAAACATTATGAGGCAGTTTTACCTTCATCAGGAGACATGTAATAACTTAAGACTCCTCTGAAGGGTTTTTCTTTACAGTCAAGAGTACTCTGAACTGCCACTCCAGACTCCTGTGCCACCTACTCCCCAATCATTTTCTATTTTTATGATATTCAGGCAGCTGCAGTACAAGCCATTCCTGAAAGATTTGTTGCCCTGATTGTATTGAGAATCATGAGTTTACTGCCCTCCATTGGTCACCGTGAGGAACTTCAACACTAAAATAACGGGCAAACAGTGAGTACTAGCGTTACCAACAGTAACACCAATACTTATATTTTTATTAAAGTGCAGTTTTCTAATGTGGAGAAACTAGTATAACCTGTTAAACATGCTCATACCTGCTGGGTGTTGGTGTGACGTTAGGATATGAACCCCTCCTGTGAATAGTTTCAAACATTTTAGTGGTTGACAGGAGAAATATTTAGTTTTCTTCCTTCCTGTGTGTTTGCTTAATGCTCCTTTAGCACAGTGCATTTAAAAAACAAACAAAAAAAAAACTTCATACTCAGAATCTATTTAAAATGATTGTGGGAGGCAGACTGGAGACACATTACTATAGTTATGGTCTTAATAGCCCACCACCAGATACCAGGCTCTGGCCAAGCCTTACTCCAGGTAACTTAAGCAGCAGTTGAGTTGGATTTTCATGTGATTGGATTCAGTCTGAAAACAGTCTTCTGTCAAAGATGTTGACAGAACAAACAGAAACATATTTAAGACGGTAAATTCAGAAATGTGGCACAGTAAACTTTAAATTGATTTTTTTTATTTTTAGAACAAAACAATTCTCCATCTGCATATCAGACATGGAGACACACAACTGAGTCGGCAGCAATTAAAATAACACAAAAAGAAATAAATCAGCTACAATAAAAGTTTCAAAAGACAGCTCTTTTACAAAACCATGTTAACCACTGCCACTGAACCACCTGAGCATAAAACTTTCACATACGCTTTCTCACATGTCAGGTTACTGTATAAGCATAATACAAAAAGTAAAAAGGACAACTTAATACCGAAGACACACAGGTACTGATACTCTATAAACCACATCTGGGGCATAAATATCAAAAATTTTAAATGCCTGTTAGCATTTGTTTAGTCAGCTTAATATACCAAATATAAGGAGGGATCAATTGTATTGTGAAGAATAATATTTCACGGTAATTGAAGTGTTTTTGAAAATCAATTATCCCCAGGTGTGTTGCAAGCAGTCGTGATCTAAGTACATGTGAACATGGGAATGGCTGACCAATCTTCATCATCCTCGCTAAAAGGGTGCGTTCAGTTGGCGTGCTGAACGGTGGAGAAGCACAGTTTGAGGGTGTAAGGGTAAGGACCAGCTGCAACGAGAGGAGATTGAAATTTAGGCAACAATAAACATGACCTGTGGAATTAATCAGTCTTCTGATTAAACCACAATTATGTTTACATCTTAACAAATCTGCCTTTGTCCAAGTTACTCCAGTAGTTGAGACATGCGTCATAACTGTAACATTGTGTGCTTTCAGTTTATTACAATAGTCCTACTTAACGTTATGTTTGCATCACCTACAAATTTGTGATCTTAGATCCCACCAGTCTCAAGGTACTTGAAACAACACCTCCACCAACCCCTGACCCCAAGGGGAACAATTTGTCTTACCCATACCTGCGTTTTTCATCTGGAAGTGGTTCATCATGGCCAGGGCCTCCATGGCATCATTAATGGACTCCCACTCCAGCAGACCTGAAGCACTGCGGTCACTGGGAGCTGCACCACCTGGTGGTTAGAGGGTCAACAGGGGTCAGGTATTTACAGATACAGAAATATCACTATCCAGTCTGAGGATCCTGGATTCTGCATTTCATTTTTGTCCTGTTCTAGATGTTTGTCAACATTGAGCTTGACAGCAAGTTTTCTTAAACTTCCCAGTTCTAAAATGCTACAGTTCTTGATTTGTGTAGCTACAGTACTTTATTTGAAAAATGTGACCTTTGTTGCTCTTATTTTAATTAGGGGGATTCCAGATGCAAAAGCCGCCACAACCAAAATTATAAATAAGCAGAATCAAAGTAGCTTACTTTTTCCTGTGAACATTTTGACGTTGACGGGGCATTTGACACCAATCTCATCACAGATCTGTAAAGAGAAAAACATTTATGGAGGGACAACAGCACTTTAAACACTTCTATTCCGACAGTCAGAGCTTGCAACAGTTATTTTAGTGCATTCTTAAATGCTTTGATTGGCCTTACATGAATTCCAATGCAATATAATACAATCAGTGGTGGACACTCAATATACGACCTGTGCTCTTAACACACATCCACATTTCTTCCTACAGACCTGAGAGAACACCTCTGGTGTGACGTCTGGCTGAGCGTTGAAGAAGTGCAACACGTTGCTCGGGTGCTGGATGCGGTTTTTGGCCGCCTGTTCTGGTGAGGTGAACCGGTTGTTTCTGGAGCCATGGAAGTCCTTGAAACTGCTTGAGCCATCGTCCAGCTCATAGCACTGACCGGGTACGATGGCTTGCTGCTTGGACACACTGCAGGGAGCGATAATTTCACACATTTTAGAATTACTTTACTGCACAAGCCAGGAGAGAAACCAGCTGTGGCGGGAGCATTGACATTTCTGATGCCCTACAAACTGGTGTATTTGGGGAGGAGGGCATACAGCTGCATGACTTGAACTACATTGCTTTGGTTCAGTAAACTAATTAATCCCCTATGTATCCGTTTGCCCCGACACCTACATTTATAGAATATAATCCATTTGTGTAAGATGCTGTAATATTCTTTCTTCAGGCATTCTACCTCACAGCAGAGTTCAGTTCTCCTGGACAACAACTACTTTTAGGGGTTGACAGGGTGAACTCACCACACATTCAGTTTCTGTCCAAAGAGAAAGTTATTGTTGAGATGAGTGATGGCGCGATCCACTGCATAGCAGTCTCCCATTTCCACCATGGCAGCCCCAGGCTTACTCTTCATGAACTTTACCTGTGGAAAGTGTCAGAGGACAGGATTGACCAGTTTTCTATGAAACAGCGCCACTCCGGCTTTAAGAGACAAAGATTCATTTGCATAAGCATTATCAGGTGTAAGATGATAGCTTGGAGCAGGGGTGTGTGTTGTGGCTGTGTGCACGCCAGGTAAATATCTGCCACTTCCAAAATGCAGCAAAGTTTCCCCAGTGTCACGCAAAAAACTAACTTTGGTTTTAAAGAGCCGTCCTTGTTTTAGTCTAAATGTCAGTTTTTCAACTTTCCTGCTGATAACGTCAGTCTGTTATTTAATGCCTTAGATACAGTCAGAAATGAAGAGATGAAACCGTTACTATTTTAAGAGCAACTATTCATAGACACGTAACAACTGCAGCTCTCTGCAGAAACAGATGGGAATTAAATGATAAATTTAACAGACCTTGCTCATAAAAGAGGAATTACCTCTTTGATGGCATGTCTCTCCTTGGTGCCAGCAACTGGAACAAATTGATTTTCTTCTCATACTTATGTGCTCCTTTTTCTCTTACTATATTTCATAGAAATATTTTATAGCAAATTGTCACCCATCACAGCAAAAACAGACACATTTATTGTCAGATACTGACCCGCTCTACATTGCCATAGAGACAGAAGATATTGAAGACACGGTCGGCATTCATCTTGATAGGATCCAATCCGTACACCATGACCACTGGAGAATCAGCGTGGGCACCATACTCGCCAGGTGGAGGGGGAGGTGGTCCATAGCCTGGCCCATAGCTTCTTCCGCCACGCCCTCTCATTGGTGGACCCATGCGTCGACCTTCATAGGGTGGAGATCCGTAGCTCTCATCATAGCCATGGTAACCACCTCCTGAAGAATGAGACAGCGAGTAAGAGAACAGAAAGTCAACTATTAATCCGGCAAGGCAAGGTCAACTCAAAAGGGAGAAGGATTTCACTTTAAAACGCTGACACTGGTTGTAGATAAAGATGGTCACTACTTCATAAATGCAGCATGTGTATGTGCCACAGTTAAAAATGACAACACAGCACCACTTAACTGCCACTGTGTGGAGGACCCGTTTATAAACTAGTTAGTCAACTTAAATACATCAGGTTTAATAATCTAGACTGCATCTGCCTAGAAAATAGGTCAGGAAATATACAGAAGCTGTGTGTTTAAACTTTCATAGTCCAGAAGAGATGTGCACAATATTTTGTACACGCAAATGTGTCTCCTTTCTCGTTCCCCAGTTGCGTGAGAGCCTTACCGTACTCTGGAGGGTGATCGCCCAGCAGAGCAGGCTGTCTCTGGCGCTTGTTGGGGTTGGCATTCACGTCTTCTATAAGAATAGAAGACAAAAGAGGACAAAGGTAGAGGGAAAAAAAAAAGTGACAAGATAAATATGACAAGGAGAGACTGGAAACAAGGCTGACTGCAATCTCTACATGACAATGGGATGCCTAATCCATTTAAAAATGTGTATTACGGTAAACATACACTGTCGTCAAAGTCTGCCTCAGATTGCACACCATAGAGTGGATTCATTATTTGTTGGGGAAACTTTATAAAAAGGACTTCAATCAAAGTAACACCTGAGACAGACACATGCATTCAAAGATTGATTCATCTTGCCTCTAAGAGCCAAGCAGCACAGACATATAACCCTCCCCCCACATTACACTCCAGGCTGGCTACAACAATCAACCAAAGTGGCTGAAATTATCTTCGTCTTTATCTAAATTAGTTGAGGGAAATGGGGAGGGAGGTATGGGAATGTAACAAATAGCAAGACCGATATTAGGTTCTACAGGAACGACCCTAAAACACAAGCCTTTTTAATTCGAACACATCAAGAATGCTAAACCTTTAGCATCTAAAGTGGAACAGGGGGAAATGGCAAAGATGAGGTGGATGCTGATGATCTAGGAAGTGAAGAGTGTAAGGATATCAAACAGTCACTCTGGATAAGTATCACATTTGGCTAAATTTAAAAATAAAGTTTGTACGCTCACACACACCTGCATTGCTCCCATTGCCATCTGCATCACCATCTGTACAGGTACACAATAATCATACACAATCAGAATGGAAGCCAGGTTAATCAAACGAACATTTGTTTTTTCGGGCAAGTGTGAAATTACCCGTTAAATATCAGAAGAGTGCAGTACAACCACTCATGACAAAAGTTGTCTGACCTCATGTGGGATAAATGTTGGAAAAAAAAACAAAAAAAAAACAACTATGTTATGCGGAAGGCGTGGTACCTGTGCAGGTGACCAGCCAGACTCTAGAAGAAATCTGGCAACAAAAATATCAAAAGCAGCTTAAATTTTGGACACCAGCAGCCACTGTGGCTGGTGGATGAAAAGCTCTCCTGGCTTTCCAGGTATGTGATGGTTTGTAACAAACATGGCTGGTCATGGATCAAGCACATCCTACATGAATTAAAATTAAATTCACACCCTTTCCCCAGATTAAAAACAGGATTTAATTCCCAAAGAAACTATGACGTAAATTCAGGGAACCACACACAAAGATGAGATTCCTGATGGCTGTAAACTGCCAACAGAGGGAGTGACGAGACAGAGCGAACAAACACACAGTAGGTTTTGAGTGACATTAGAAATGCAGGCTCCGACAGAACCACAACCATCACCCTCTTCCAGAAAGAGAAAGATTAAGCCTGTATGAGAAGAAAAATGGACTCATGTCAGTCTTGTGTGGCGATGTTGGGTGCTGGGCTTTGGGGTCATGTGGTGCTGTGCGGTTATGTTCCCTGAGGAGGGTCTTGATTTACTTACTGCATGCTTACAAACAGTGGGAGGAAGACATTTGCAGCAGTAGTTCCACCACTCTCCACTCAATTCATTTCATCCCATACTCTTATCCATTTCCTCTTTTGGGGAAACAACTCTCCACCTCAGGATCGATTTGTGGTTTTATCAAGTTGAAACGCCCACTGGCGGGGTGGTTGTCCGTTTGGGCTGAAGTTTCCATCCTTTTTGTTCCATTTTGGAAAAGTCCGCTTACCGCCCACTGGTAGGCCTTGAGGCTGCCATAGAGCACATTTCAGTTGGGAAGCCGGCTCCTCTTAGCCGCAAATTGCCAAACCTGCATCACATGGAAGGTGTTACACAGGTTCTAGAGACTTTAAAATATTTAGAAAAAAAGCTGCACTCAAAAAAGGGATAGCTAAACAGGGATGCAATGTGGTAAGAAAATCAGAGGGAGGAAAAGATGAAGAGATGAGGAGAAAGAGCAAGAGAGAAAAGCTGAATTCCATGTGGGAGGAAACACATAAGGGGTAAAACCAAAAATGGGCCTGACTGGGCTCTGAGTGTGCTTGATGGTGTTGTCAGCAGTGTCTTGTCTTCATCAGTTGTCTTGTGTTGTCTCCAGTGTGACTGGCTACAGCTTGATTCGGGCGTGTGAGTCATCTATTGGATCAGTTGGTACAGCATCAGCAAGTGTCAGAGTGTGCTGCTCAAATGTTTTGTTTTCATGACGACAAGCATGACGAGCAACGCGGCCCGTGACAGTACAGGGAGGGCCAAGGCTTTAAAAATGTGATCTTGGTCGACTGGTTAATATCAGTATGCGTCATCTGTTGTACTGAGAGATGTCTGTCACTACTTCTGTTTGGGTGGATGCTGTGTCTTCGCTGGTATCAGTCTCCATTTGGTGTAGACAGTGGGGGTTTGTAGATGCAAGCTTTGGCCTGCTTCAATGTGTCATTCGCCTGTGTCTCAAAATGGGTTAGAAAGGAGGAAGGGGGAATGAGGGGGGAGGGACCAAGTGTAGCTCAGTGCCCAAATCTCCCCGCCCTCTAGAAGTGTGCGTTGTCTTCGTGGTTCTTGTGCTGGAATGCAGAGATGAGGAATGAGTGGTATATCAGTCCTACATCATCATGTTGAATGGGAGGTGTCTTCTAGCTTATCCCCTTGTATCGCAGGGGACATTTGGCCCTCTGTATGATAGTGGTTGTGTCCTCACTGAAGAAGTGGATACTGGAGATGGTGGTTGCTGAGTGGTGATGTTGTCAGCATGTATTCTGCCTCACCCTCTTAGCACAAGTCCTGTCCTGTGGATGTTTTTTTAATTGACTGAGATCACTGATTTATTAGGAGGAGATAAGGAGTTACATGATGTTGCAGATATAGCCTGTTTACTGATGCTGGTCCATGCCTCTGTTCTCACTTCTCAGACAAATCACACAAAAAAGTAAGTTATAGACAAGGCTATCTGACACTAGTTTGACCAACTGGTCTTTGGTCAGAGCCACTTTCTATTTTACATCAAACTCATTTTGGCTGCAAGGAGAGGGTCCTGCTGTCGACCACTTGTTTTTGTTAGATAAACCCCCCCCCCCCCCCCCCC
>NW_019524975.1:347636-393563 GCF_002814215.2 Seriola lalandi dorsalis | reverse complement strand
AAAACAATAAATAACCAAATGTGGGAATTTGATGGTAGAAGTTAGATGACAGTGGAAAAGACCAGGATCAGTCTTGGTGGCAAGGAAATTTGTTTCCGCTGATTTGAAAGTTAATATCGGTTGCCTATCAAAAATCAGTAATAGCACTATAATTCTGAACTTTGACTTCATGCCCTTCTTTCACCCAAGGGACTCCAAAAACCCTGCAAATTGACAGATGTGATGAGGAAGGCAGGAACAGCAAATGCTGGCAAACAAGACTTTGCACACAATAGGTCTGTGTCTTCATGACTGAAAAATGTATAGTGGAATCTTGAGAGGTAATAAGATGTCACTCAGCACGTCTGTTGCCTCTCTCGGGCTGCTTTTGTAATCAACAGAAAAAACTTAACGGAATTTGAACCTTGTGGAACGGAAATGCCACAGATCCTGATTCAGTCTTATACTGATTATTATTATTTTACTACAACTGCTTATAAATTAACATAAAAACATTTTAATACTCTGCAGATATGGCCTAATTCTGGCAAGTTCAATTATTCCTAAGTTTGCAAAAACTATAACCACTAGAATTGCACTAACCTATTGGAGACTGACTATGGTCCTGATCACAGGATGTATTTCTATTCCCATTTTTATGAGCCAGCAATAGCAGGAGGAATTATGTTTTTGGCTCGTTTGTCCCTCCCTTTCTCGTCAACATGTCATCTTAGTAACGTCTGGAGGGAATTTATTCAAATTTGGTACAAACGTTCATGTGAACTCAACAATGATCTGATCAGAATTTGGTGGTCAAAGCTCAAAGTCACTGTGACCTCAATGAATGTATGAATTATACATAAATCATGACAATTTAACACAAATGTCTATAAGATAAAAGTGCTAAAGTGATGACATTTTATATCCAAATGGTCAAAGGTCAACTTCACCGTGACATCATAATGTGAAAACACTATTCAATGCTGTAACTCAGGACATGGTCACCATATTTCCTGCAAGTTGATTGAGTCATAGCAACTGCCCTTCAACTGTAGCCTATATATTTTTTAAAAGTTTAGGTTCCGACAAGAAGGGGCAGTAATGTGCACCTCACTTTTTTCTACCTGCAAAAAAGCAGTCTGTCTGATCGGGGCCTTCAGGCTTTTACCAGTAAACGTAAACATTTCATGGGGTCAAGTAAACCAGAACAACAACATGCCACGATGAACTAAAACGCTAGCCTCAAGATATAGAGAGGAAAATATAGTTTACAGACATCACTTATGTTCTTCCAGAAAAGTGAAAAAAAAAAATAAAAAAATACAGCCGATGTTGCTTGTGAGTAATTTAACGTTTCTGTCTGCAAATGTGTTTCTGCCATTCCCACCACAAAGCTGAGTCCTTTACCTTTAAAATATTTAGCTGCAATTGTGGCACTTAATTTCTGATCTCATGCTAAAATTATTGATTGAGTTGGATTGTAATGAGCCATCTAACCTGAATATTGTTCACATCATGTCTCTGACTGTCTCAAACTCTTCACTCCTGCTTATGACCCTGATCATGGTGTGTATTGAGAAGTGTTAGAGTAAGACCCAAAGCAACACTTCAGTCATAATGCCACACAACTTTTTCCCAAAATACAAGTTGTATACTGGGCACAATTTAAAATCCGTCTAATTAGCAGCATTATCAATGAAGGGTGTTGTCTCCATCTTTCCAGTAACCCGCTTGCTGAAACTCCCCACAGTGGCAGTAAGAGTGCTTAACACTACCAGGCTTCTCAGCTACAAAGAGTGTGTGGCATTCAGCAAATGTTTGGGGTGGTGTTCAGGTGTTTGAGGTTTTACCTGGACCTCCCAGATTGGGGTTTGTGTAGTCCCAGGTGTCTTGGTCATTCTTGAACACATTCAGGCGAGTGGGCTGCGGAAATATAATTCAGATGAACACGAGAGAACACACTGTACAAACCATGGCCACTTAATTTATACATTTACTTTATACTTTTGTTTAGAAGGACGGGTGTAACGTCAACTCAGAAAGCCAACACTCCCAGCAGGGCTGCTGTGTTATATTGTGCAGGTATTCATGCTGTTGTGTGTTCAATGCACCCATTTTGTTTAAGAACATAGGCAATGTGTTGCAGTAGTACCTTAGCATACTCGATCTTCAGCGTGCAGCAGCCGGAATAGATGTCTGCACCGTTAAGTGATGCCTTGGCTCGCTGGGCACTTTGCACAGAGTCAAATGTAATGACAGGGTTAAGGATGAATCAGGAATTACCAGGTTATCTTAATGATGCAAACTACCAGACACCATGAAAGACTAAAAAACCCCTGCACACCGCCATCTACTTCCTTTAGTTCCTCTTTACAAAGATTTCACAATGTTTAGACCACAAATAGTCTTCCGTAGGTATTGTTTTTTCCAACTTAGAGAAGAGCAGTGTGCAGGGCTTTTGTTGCTCTCGTGCACAGGTAGTAGTTACCCAGCACATACCAAAAAAAAATTATGGATGTACACATCAAGCCATTCATCAGTCATCTTTGACTGCTTTTAGAAATAATACGTGAAATATGTCTACAGGTTCCAGAACAGGTTTGAACTTGAAACAGACATCGGAAATTGTCACAACACCAATAACCTGTCTGTTCATTCAGTTAGAACTTACAGTGTTGTGGAAAGACACCAGTATTTGACACAGTGCAGTTATAATCAGAGACACACCCATGTCAGATAGCACCCATGGAAAAGGATATTCAACCATTGCCTGGACACCGTTCTTCCTGAAGATGACAATTCTCTGGACAGGACCACAGTTGTTGCAGATAGTGTAGAGGACATCCTGTGAAAATGTACAAAATTTTTTAAAAAAACACCACTGTATGCATACACACTACACAGAATCAGAAGCAAAGGTTATATCAAAGTGAGATCTGACACCAGTTTAAGAGGCACAGATGTGTAAAGTAGTCACTACTTAAGTTTGCTGTGAACCTATGAGCAACAATTTGATTTTGACTCTGGATTTTGTTTCCTTGTGCATGTCAGTTTTTTTTCCAGACTACCTCTCACAGAAATGGCCACATTTACAAAACACAATTTCCACAATGAAAGAAACTGTGCATAAGTTTAAAGACATTCAGCACTATAGATTATTGGTGTTAGTTTACAAGATGCCATAAAGTAGTGCAAATTGAGTGGCAGAATGACAATGAAGATAATCTTAAATTGCAATTAAGTACAATAAAACAGAAAAGCAGCATATCCGCATAATAGAGAAAATGGAACCAGTTCAAGTGATTGACTTGCAGCTTGCATTCTTACTATGCAATATGTTTTCAGCATATCACACCACAACTCTGAGCCAAACTCCAGGAGCAGCAGAGTAGTATAATCAGCAAATACAATCTAAAACACCAGCCAATGATTTTCACCTATAGGTCATAACTTTTAACAGGCCTCTGTTTACTACTAACAGTATTGACATTTCAATAACACGTCTGTCAGTTGTAGAAGCTGGCACTCGCTGCAGCCCTATGGAGGTTAACTAACACCAGGCTACTACGCCACAATTTCAAGTAGAGAGACACATAGCAGCCCAAATCTTTGCATTTACCGTGGTGATGGGGTAGATGGGGTTCATGATGGTGAGCAGAAGAACATTGTTAACACTTCTAGAGTCATCAGAATCTCCCGGCCTGGAGATCTTCTGGCTAGTGGAGTAGTTGATAAAGGCTGGGTGACCGGCGATGTAAACTTGGTTGTCTGCAGCATAGGTTACAGCTGTGGATGATCCATTCATGTCTTCGTACTCCACCAATGCCTGGCGCTTCTTGGGCATCACCACCACATAGCTAAAAACAAGAGTAATGAAGGGGTTAGATAAAAAGGCGAATACTTTGAGCTCAACTATACCAAATTTGTAGCTAGTTTCCTGTAAAAAATGTTTTATTCTAAACTTATTATTGTTATTAATCTGCACTTTGAAAAGGATGCATTTTTCTATTAAAATGTCTTCCACACAAATGAAGCCGCTCTTTTTCTCTACCTGATTGCTCCAAATTCTTGCAAAGCCTCTACAAGGTCAGCTTCTGTAACTCCATCCACCAGCCCCCGGACATGCACCACCACAGATGGAAGAGTCTTGTGTGGATCTTCGTATCCCTGTACCAAAGAAAACATAATTAGCGGACATGTTCGATGTTAACATTTACTAGTCTTATTTAAAGTACTTATAAATGTTGCACGAGAGGAGCCTTCTCTGCTACACCTTGTCACCTGTCTTGAACAGTCTTCTGACATTTAAAAAAGTAATTAGGTCCCTATAAGCGCCACCTCAACTGATGCCAGACCTGTGAACTGTAACATGAATAATTACCATCTATGTGGCCCAGCTACAGATTTAGGGAATGTTGTGTCTCAGGGTGGTTAGCTGACTCTGGTTATATCATAGTGAATCTAGACATCACATCAGGAACAGACTGAGAGAAAGACACTGCATCTCTTCTCCTGGAGGCAATGTCTTAGTTGACTCACTTGCTACTAATATCCTTGTATAGTTGCAGGTTTTATATATTTTTGCTCAACTGTTTTGCAACATGTATACCTTAATATATCTAAAACGGCCACGTGTTTTGTCATTTTTGATTTTCTAAAGAAAATAAACCCTTAGTTCTTAGTTGTACAACCTGGAGATGAGTTTTCAAGTTATCCTACAATGTGCACTTTACACACTTTTATACTCAAGGAAATAACGGTGTTACTCACTTGTTGCATGCAAAGTATATGTAAATTCCCATGATATTATATGAGAATTGCTTAATGCAACATTTGTATCTGATGTGGCCGAATGCTCAAGAATCGATTCTGGATTTGATTGCGGGAACCAAACCCTCGGGATCAGGAAATCAGGATATCAGTGCTGATATCCAGTCCTCATATTTAGCATGGATGGTGGCAAACTACCATATGTTTTAATGTAGGAATATTTAGTGGTAGATGTATGTATTCGTTATGTTGTGTAAATGCATTTTATTCTATTTTTGGGGTGGCTTACTAACATCTTTTTTGGCGACGAATGAGCACTACTCCCGCCATATAAATTATGAGGAACGGGTGAAAACTTATTTTGTATTCTCATAATCGGTTGATTGTGTTACTTATTCTCTTTCCTCGGTCACGTTTGCTGTGAACAACACACTAATTAACCTCAGGTTACTCTGGGCAGCTGGGGGAGGGGGCAGTTAATTGCCGCGGTGTATAGTTGTAATGTTTAATCAGCATTTCTCCTAATCTAATGGCATGTTTTTTTTAATCAAACGTGCATGGACAACCATACTAATGTTACTTCACACAAAGCAGCGGCTGGTTTAATGCTGACCGGTCCTAATCTTAAAATGACCACTGTGTGTAGCTCACGGCTAGCACGCTGCTAACGTTACCGGTGCTAGAACAAAGCCGGGCTCAGACAAGGCCCGGCCGTGGAAACCGCCCTCAAACGAGCCTATACAGCACAAACAATTTATGTGTCGAGATGTGTCCTTGTTAGCCTCACACGTATACAACGTTAGACCGATAAAGCTAATAAAAAGCTATGAACGACAACCCTTTACTCTCTAACACATTTAACGACCTGCGACGTGTCGTGACATTTTTTTTTTTTTTTTACCACCGCTCATTTGAATGAATTAAAATCCACCAAGAAGACTGTAACCGAGCCGGGCGGGTGTGTTATGCAAGTTAAACTAATCTCCAATGCAGCTCACACATGACCGACTCACCGTGGCCATTCCGTCGGTTTTCTGTCGTTTCGTTGCCCTGCCGTCTTCGCTGTAGTAACGGCTCGCTGCAGTAGCCATGTTGTCCCGGTTAAAAAGGATGGTGGTAGTGACGATGAACTGAAATGGACGGAAAAGTCAAGAAAAACGAAGCTCCAGTTTCCACGCCCACCACAACGCCACTGCATGCTGTGATAGGCTGAGGTAGCTCGCAATCTATTTGTGACTTGAGTGACAGCCAATAGGAGAACAGACAGTACAAACAGGCGTTGACGCGGTATTACAACAATTATCTGACTGTATACATCGCATCTAATAAATAACCAGAGGTGTATTTTTGGCTTCACAGTGAGGTCTAATAACACTTTGGAGCCTGCTGTGTTTAAAGACAAACATAATGAGTTATGTTTATTACTTTGACTTTTGTTCCTTTAGGTTGGTAGCTGTCAGTTTGTATAATATCCTAGTTTGTTACATGCTGTCCTGTATTTCAAAACTTCTCTTTTCAAGAATTGCACAGTAAGTACAGTAAGAGCACTGACAGACAACTCCAATGTCACCACTACTAATAAAATATATCTATAATGAAAACCTGCAGCTAACACTAAAATAAAACTTATGTGAGTGAGAAATAAAAAGGCAATGGTATTTGTTGAAGAGGTTTATTCAAAAATAAAACTGCCACTGTCTTACCATATAAGCCAGAAACAGAACCAAAATGTTCAAGCAGCCCTTACAGAAATCAAACTTGAGCACAGTATTTATTTTAAAATCAAGTCACAGGAACAAATCAGAAATCAACACATGGGGAAAAATCTATTCAGCACACAGTGAAGCTGATCAGGTTTGTAAAAAGGGCAGTGCAGCACAGAAACAACAAACAGTAGGAATGTGACATCATATATAAAGGCATGCAGGCCAGTAAGTATGTCTTATGAGTGGAAACATTAAACAGCATTTGAACTCAAAAGTCATACTGGAGTGCAATACAAAAAATTATATCTATGCCGATTCTCAATGGGGGAAAATATCTCCAGGTTCGCAAATTTAAGCACAGGAAATAAAATCAGTTTTTGATATAATGTCCTCACCCTCAACAACTATCAGTGGGGTTTTCGTCAACTGCAGTTTACTGTATGAGCTGCCCAAACCACTGCTAAAAGTCAACTGCAACATTCAGTGTTACCTTAATGTAACTGTTGCTTCTTACACTTGCTACATAGCTTCTGAGAAGAAAGATAACCTCTGGCAGCAGCTGAAAGAACATTTAAAATAATCCCTGTCCAATGGAAATTGATGTCTGTCTGCTATACTGACTAAAGCTCAAACAATGTGAGGCTGCAAAAAGACTACAGTCCTTGGGAGAAAATTAAACTTTAACGACTGAGACTAGACAGACAAGTACAAAAAATCAGCTGCTGTAGGGCTGTAAAAAGCAGACATGGTGCAGGGGCTGAGGGTCTGTCTGTTAAGGACAGTGGGGGTGGGTGGGGAAGGGGGTGGGACTAATAGTCTTCTTCACTCAGTCATCTGCTGGCGTAGGGCTGCGGTTTGGACTTGCTGAACGGGAACGACTGAAACAGAAACGGAAAAGAGTTAGCTCGCCACAAGGGAGGTTGGAAGAATGATCAGGAAAAAAATCCCATATTACTCAATAATTTAATACAACTTTGTGAGAGTGGATGGGCGCTAATATTTAACTGTGAGTACTTCTTTGACCTGTCAAACCAAGGTTCATCTCAAGAGCCACAGATTATTTTTTAAGTGTCCAGGGTCATAAGGTAAATACATAATTGAGCCCTCAGGACAAACAAACACCTATTCAGATAAATGACACGAGTCCTTGACAAAGTGTCCTCCCTTGCTTCTAGAACAGGTTGTTAGCATAGTTTCTGCTCTAAGGAGAGATTTACGACTTAATCCTTCAACAACTACAAACACAGAAAGAGGGGCAGCACAAACAGATGGAAACTGTTCTATACCATGACCAGAAAAGGAACTACAGATTGAGTTTTAGTACTAAAGTAGAAACTATAATAGAGAAGCAGCTTAAAATGGTAATGATGCTGTGACATGTATGGCACAAGAAGAAAAACATATCTGACAAAGCCTCCTCAGAGATATCAGCCCATTAAAATTCATGTTGCCTTCCTCTCTTGCACTCAGTCATCCACGCACTCTCACATGCAGCCACACATTTGTACTCTGTGCATGCTTGTTAAAGGCTCAACTTTAGCTCTGTCATCACCAGTTTCCCAGACTACATCAAGTCTGTGCATTTTCTTTCATCATCAAAATGAGCTTGTCAGGGGGTTTGATTTTTGGTTACCTTTGGAGACAGTGGCAGAAACAACAAGTACAGAGAAGCGAAGGATGAAAGGACTGAAGGACGGATGACTACAACTTGGAGAGACACTGCGCTGGGAGGCTCTTGAAGACTGATCTCTCGTCAGCTCTCTTTCTCTCACTTTCAGAAGCTAAGACAGAGGCCGAAGAACTCTGGTAGGTAGGTAGGGGGGTCTGGTAGGTAGGTTATGGATTAAAAAAGGTAGTGGTCGAACTCTGATCTGTGTGGGTCAGCCCTCTGGTACATCTGAAGGCTGGCTGGCTGGCTGGCTGGGTGGGTGACTCTAGTAGAACAACTGTATGTGTGCGCGGGCTGATCTCGTCTGAGCGTGTGCGTCGGTTGAACAGACGGTCGCCCATTCACTGTGGGGAGGGTTTGGTCGGTAGGTCGACCTCTTTCTCGCTGTCTAACACCAGATGCAGGCGAAGGCTGATCTCAGGTCAGCTCTTAGTCACCCTCCCGCAGGACGTACACACCGCCAGCTGGCAGACCCTGGGCCTGGGATCAGCTGTGGTGTCAGTGCAGTGCTCAGCTCCCACCACACGCTTTAAAGAAAATATGAAAAATAAACAAAACTGTGCTGCAAAGATGCTTACCGTAAGTCACACCAAGGGTGTCGTTTTGTCTGATCTCAGCTAATATTTTTCTGGAGAGTTCTCTTCATCTAGCCAAATTCAGGATAGGGAATTAAAATTTAAGAAAAAAGTAAAACATTTAAAATGCTACCTCTGACCATGTTTACTTAACACTTGTCAATCCAATAAAAAAAAAATACTCCCTTGCTCTGTCAGTAAATTCATTTAGAAAAGGACTACATGGGTGAGATCAGGGAAAAGCAGGAGTACAGAGAATATGGTTGCATCTCCCTGGTTTTTAGCTTCTATGAGTCTCAACAGTTTACAAGCTGAGCAGAGACTGTCTTTCATGTGCTCTTTTTTCCGAGATCAACTGGGACTGATAAAGAGCTACAATGAGATTTAACAGTGCAGAGCCTTTGAGCACTGGAAAAGAGAGCACAAGAGAGAGGTCTAATCTTTCATCTACTTTTACTTCCCTACATCAGACAGGGGGCCAAGTCCCTGTCCTCTAGCCCTCCCTCTCCACTACTGGCCAACAGCAGAGTCAGAAGACATGGCACGAGCTGCAGGTCTCTCTGTGCCGAGGAGGTGGAGGGGTCTCAGCGGTCGTCCATCTCATCGTCATATGGCGGCCGTTTGGTGACAGCATGATGCTCCCAGGTGGAATGAGGGTCTATTTAACAGTCAATCCCTGCCTAGGGTGGAACACCTAGCTCTGGCTAGTGTGAAAAAACATAACTGACCCTCACTTGGAACACAGGATAGTATCTAAAATCTATAATGGATCATCTAGACATTACTGGACCTTCTTCCTACTCAGGTGTTAAACACGTATAAATGTCTTAGTAAAACAAAGCACTAGAAATTTATTAGACAGCCTAAACCGTTTCAGTGACTGAAATACATCTAGACTGAGGGTTTACCTGTTCCTCTTGTGATTAGCTGACTGAGATCGTGAACGGGATCGGGAGACAGAGCGTCCTCTGGGCGCAGAGCCGGACCGAGACCGAGATCGGGAGCGACTGGAAGAAAAAAAAACAAAAAACAAGGTTTTCAAGCAACACTATTGAATGATATAGCTAGGATTATGTAAACATCTTTACAAACCTAAGCAGAGAAGGGTGTCATGGATGGCTGCAGAGACTCACTGAGAAGCAGATGTACACAAATCTAAATCTCATTGTGTAGTGCTGACCTGGCCGTCAGGCAAGCTGACAGGTTGATCCACCACTGTGTCAGGAAGTTCCCTACTTTCTGTGTCAGAGTTTGTGTGAACATTTCAAATGATCTTGTAGCACTTAACACTTAATATCATTGCTCATCTTTTCACTGTTCAGTCCAATTATGTAGATAAAATCTAGTTCTAATCCTTTTCCATTGAGTTCTTCTATTTTTTATTTGCATTGTGATTAATAAAAGTGATATTGCTTACAGTACATGAAACCACCAATCTATATGAAAAGCATGCATGAACGTGTCACACATGAATGAACAGCCATATGTGTTCGCATACATGCAGCCCAAAGAAGCATAATCAAAGCCTTTTACAAAATCACTACTGAAAAATGTGATTTACAGAAAACAGGTACAAGATACAGAGTAAGTTGTTTATTGCTCTTTGTAAACAATCTTTACTTTGTGTGTCTCACTCTACAATCATGTGACCTGGGCAGAAGGGTTTGCAATGACAGCAACAGTTTGTTTCAGACACAAGCCGTGTAATTATGATCCGAAAACATGCAGCTTACACGACCTACCTTCTCACTGGAGTCCTGGACTTAGAACGGGCTGGGGAGCCAGACCTAATGTTGGAGGAAATAGAGGTTTAATTGCAGATGTGGGAACGGTGGCAACACTGGAGGAGTTAACAACCGGAGTGAGGCTGAACAAATTACACACACTGCACATGTACATAATTGGTCCCTGGGGGAGGTAATAATAATCTGCTCTGCCCTTTAGCCATCCTTCCTTCTGAAAAAAATGGATTTACACAACCCCGATGAGGAGCAGTTACATCTCTCACATATCCCGCAAATGCTAAAGTATCCAAATGAATGAACTGCCCGTGGCAGGGTGCAGTTAAATCTTAGTTAAATACTGTTATACAAGCTCTGTTCTCACCTGCTCCTGCGTCTGGAATAGGATGGAGATCTGCGGCGGCTCCTGAGAAAGTAAAACAAAAAATACAAAAAGGATAAATACTCAGCACACCTCACCACAAAACTTAACTGTTTATTACAGTTTATTATACAATATAAAATCTGTTTGCTTGTGTAAATAAAATCTTGTAAGACAGTGAGCACAATTCCAGTTGTTATCCAGAGTTCAATCTCTTAAGCCCGTGGTTACACTGGTCAAAAAACTCGCTAACACGTGCCAACAAATGGCTTTTGTCAGCAATGTGAAAGGGTAAAACTGGCATTTGCTCGTGGCTCAAATGACTCTGCAGTAGCCGTGGGTATTTATCAGCTCAGATCGACAGTGATGTAAACACACTGTTTTTCTATAAACACACCGGTCACCTACCCAGCACAGTGCTGTTAAACCAGAAACACTGCGCCCTGGGATGAAAGATTGAGCACTGCCCCAAAATAAGTTTTAAACATACAACCGAGGCATCTCACACGGAGGCTCTGACACTTACAGGAGAGCCAACTCGGGGACGAGACACAACAGATCCATTTTACCTGTCTGCATGGCAGCTAGCAGCTCATTTGCAAAGTGACTTATCAATTTAGATATGAACCTGGTTTGTTGTGATTTGCTGAGGTTGATATCACCTTTTGTCTGTCATGCTCAAAGCACCAAAAATTAAAACCAAAAGCCAGTGAACACATTAAATTCATGTGAGCTCTCCCCAAACCCTAGAACATGTTGCCAAACACTCTGGACAGAGACTGTACTCAATGCAGACAGATAAGTTCCCCTGTGTTTTTGATCATTGATCCAGTTTTTAAATGGCACCTACATTATTTTATTTGTATTATTGATCACAGACTTCCTAATTTAGTCCATGTGCTGTCCTCACACTATAAACAACCAACAAGAAGTACCAATCCTGTTAATACTTCATAAGGTGTGGGTGTGTTTTGATCCGGACTTACCGACTATGGCTTCGGCTGCGGGAGCGAGAACGATAGCGGCGTCCACGGGATCTGGACCTGGAGCGAGACCTGGAGCGAGACCGAGACCTGGAATGGAAAAATGGGATTATTCCTCTGTGTCCTTTACTCCTTTGATGGTACAACAAGGGATACTGTTTGCCTCAAAGCATAAAATGCTGAGCTTCCTGAGTGGAAGCCACGAGCAAAACAGACTGTATTTCTTCACCTGCTGCGACGGCCCCTCTTGCTGAAGCGGTAGCAGTCATAGGCATAGTGGCCCCGGTCCCCACACTGGTAACACCGGTCATTGGGGTCAAACTGCCGTCGGCTGGGGCGCCCACGGCCCTTTCTGGAGAGACCTGTTGACATCTCAACACGAACACGGGAACCACAAAGGACCCTAAGCAGAACAAAGGTCAGTAAGAGGTAAGTAAGGTATTCATGCAGGTTACAAGGATTCGCAAATCTAGATAGGATTACACTTTTATCTTAATTTCCCTAAAATTTGACAATTTTTTCTGTTACAAGGCAACATACACAGGACTCAAGAGCAAAACATAAGGGCTAAACACTTGTCGACGAAATTTGTAAATTACAAAATAGTAAGTCATTTTTGGTAAAACTTCAAGACTACTGCGCTTTATATATACACATATATAATAATAATAAAAAAAAAATAATAATAATAAAAAAAGTCAATACAAAAATACTACTGAAATATTACAGGAGAATGTTATGACTCACTTTCCATCCATGCCTTTCACAGCATCTTCGGCATCTCTGGGATCCTCAAACTCCACAAAGGCAAACCCAGGTGGGTTTCTGGCCACCCAGACACTTCTTAGTGGGCCATAATAACTGAACGCTCGCTCGAGCTCACCTTTGGCAGCACCATTGCCAAGGTCACCCACATACACTTTGCAGTCGGTGGCCCGAGATGAACTACGCGATGAGTAGTATGACATCTCTCCTTGCCTGATGGGAGAAAGGTAAAATGTGCATACAGTAGATTTGAAACAATTGGTGCATTACTCTGAATTAAACTGCAGAAAATTACTCTGCAACTTTTTTGACATAATGGTTTCAGTCATCTTTCAAGCAAAACAGAAAATCTTTGGTATTTGGACATATAAAACAATGAATGTAAAAATGTCATCTTTAAGCGCTGGAAAACTATAACAGACATTCTTCTCCATTTTCTGACATTTTATTGAGTAAATGATGAAATTACTATTTAAGAAAATAACCTGCAGATCAATCAGTTATTAGATTCACTGTTAACCACATATGTGACATGTCAACAATTTCAATAACTGAAACACTTAATATCTGCTGATTTCAACCTCTTACAGGAGAAAAGGGTCCCCCTTCCTTGTCCATATATCATCGGAAGATGGATATTAAGGTTTCTGGGCCAGCTATCATCCAAACACATACAACTATAGCTGCTGGTTAAGAAGAGTTTATTGATCCCTGTGAGGAGCTGAGCTCACTGTCTTCAATACAACATGATCTGTGGAGCTGGTAGAGATCCCTTGAGGACCCCGGTGTGAGAAGGGTTTAAACACATCTCGTTTGGTGGCTCAGCAGGTGCGGCAGCTCCACATGGTTCCTGCAGCTTGTTAACGCGCCAAACCCTGCCTCCCCAGATCTCTTTACACCGACAACAGCTGCTGTTTGCTATGCCACAAATTCGCCGCGTCACCTTCGTTCACAAACGCAATCGATAAAATTTTTCTGAATAACCGTGGTTTATGACGAATAGATATAGAGCCATCGTATGTAATACCATGTGAGGACATTATTGCGCACAGGCCCGCTTAAATGTATGATACGAATCGTATGAGCGTTTAGAATCATGGACACATTTCTAGCTCGCCAACACTCCATTTCATAATGGCAGATATTTTCTTAGATAATAATTAAAATCAAACACGCACACACATTTGATGTCTGAGCATATAAGTGGTTAAATCCATGACTTAGTTTAAGGCCTCACTCTCAGCCTGCTCATAAACAATGGCGGCGGCACGCGTTAGCTAACGTTACCTTCCTTCCGCCGTTCCGTTGGTTTCTGAATCTGCTCCCAGTGTAAATGAAAGTTTGACCAACTCGAACTGAAGTTCGAGATGGTATCTAGCCTATGAAATGTTTTTTTTGTAGTATAAACTCGCTAACCAGCCACTTACGAGCTCTAACGGCTCTTCCACAGGTCTATCCTGCAGGTGACCGGGTTAGCAACGACCAACGTAAGGCAACCCTGTACCTTGTCCACGTGACGTCCGCATCTGCGCACAAAGACATTTCCGGTCAATCCTTCGAAATCAAGCGACCACCAGACGGACATCACTGTTTTTGTTGTTTTGTTTTTTTGTAGTTGTTTATTTTTACACCGTCAAAACTCAGTAAATTATTATGTATTTTTATTTCTATTTGTTTTTAATAATTATTTTCTAACAACTGTATATTGTTAAGTATCCCTGCAACTTGTGCTCTGTGTTAGATATAATCAACGTGTTTTATGTATTAGGCATATTTAAATTGGCCCATAAAAAAAAACCCGAAAAAACCGATACAAACGATCAAAATTTACAGTAAATATATGTAAAATTGATTAATTTTCAGCGGTCACAGCTAGAAATGCCAACGTCACATTCTTCAGTGAGAATAAATTCATACGGATTATCTTTATCAGTCTAGCATTTGTTATCAAATAATGTGAATCCCTGCACCACATAATGCATTCCTAAAAAGCCATCAACACCAACTTTATTGATAATAAAGTAATTGAGTAAAAGTAAGTACTGAAGTAAACAGAAGTATACAGTAAACAAAGTTTTACTCTGGTGCTTGAGGGTTTTGCTTATATGAGAGACAGTTTCGTGTAAATCATTTTAAGTTTGTTCAAATTAGCAACATAAGTTCATCTGCTGCCTTAAAAATGTTAAACAGCTCATTCAACGTTGTGCTATGAGATTTGAAAAAGTAAGACTAATTGAGCGAAGTGGACTGAACTTCAATAATGTTTAATAAACTTTAGATATTAAGTGGAATCGACTGTTTAGTTACACAGACAGTGATTTCACACAGATTTTCCTTCATTTTACATTTTCTCAATTTATAGAGTCAATTCTTCATCTGACATGAAGCACCTACAGCTGCAACTGTTGAAACCATTTTATACCAGAATCAGTACAAAGACAACATGTGAGGCTGCTGTGAGTGGATGAGGGTTGGGGCGGTTGGGACTGAATTATATTAACCTTTGTCATGCATTGTTTACATTACTGTAAAGAGAAACAACCAGGACTTAATTTAATGTGTATTAAAGACACACAGCATTTTTGCATCATACCTGTTTTATTCAAACTACAAAAAAGAGGCTCTGGAGAGACTCAATAAGCGCAAGTTAGGCATGTTAGGGTGTTAAAGGTGTAGAGTGAGAGTAGGCGCTCTTAGAGTAGTCTTCAAGAGATTCTTGAATATAGAGAGGGACGCTCTGGCAGCTTTCCATAGCTTGTTCTACCATCAGGGAACCACAGACTAGAACAGTCTGGACTGAGACTGTCTTGTGAGCAGGGTTGGTGATGACAGACCACATTCCTTGGAGGAACACAGTGGCTGAGAAGGAGCATGAGGCTGAATGACTGAGTTCAAATAGATGGTGCAGACCTAGAAGTCACTCTGAAGGCAGCAATAGTGACTTGGATTTGATTTGGGCAGCCATGAGTAGCCAGTGTAGGTTGAAGAGTGACATGTGTCCTTTTAGGCTGATCCAAAACCAGACTGGCTGCCTCATTCTCGACTTGTATAAAATGTGTATATTTGTATAACATATCACTGTATTTTAACATCGTCCATTCCTGCCACAAACAGCATATCTCTCATCTGTTCTGTTGTTTTTCTCCTATGAATAAAGTTCATTATGTCAGTCACAAAGATTCTAGTGTGGGTAAAGCAGGTGAATTAAAATCTCATCACATCTTTGACAAAAAGCACACAAGGTATCGAGGTGTAGTTTATAACTACATCCTGATCTAGGTCCTGATGTATTACTGACTGGGTCAGGGGGCCCTACAAAGCCTCTGCCTTAAGTGACTGTTTTTAATATTTCTGGTTGAAAATCAAAGAGCCCAGTGACAAAAATGCTCTGATATTTGTTTTCAGTCCAATGCTATGTTTATTTTATTTATGATGTTTCTATTCATTTTTTTTTCCTGCACTGTGCTCATTTAGACTGAAATCATCATAGTCATTTTGAACACAACTTTAGAGTTATGGTTAACCTACATGTCACAAATGCCCTGTGTGGTGCAGACCCTGTATACGAGGAGGGTTGTTGTCTCATTCACTGCAAAAATAATGACTCAGACACGTCACGCCTTGAAAATAAATAAACTATATTCAAACAAGGTCAACTTCACTTGATTAAAGACCTTCATTTTCTTTCAGTAACACATTACACCTCATGCCATGTTCTCAAAAACAAATTGTCTTTTTTTTTCTAAGATTTTTTTTTTCTGCATTTCATAAAAAAACTTTTATATCATCTTCAGTTAATAATTTATTACAGTATTGAATAAATGTATATGCCTATCACATGATATTGTAGTAACTCAGTCATTATTTCCCTACAAAGGTTCAGGCAGAGAGAAATTTTCATCATCACAGGAAAAAACTTCACAGAGAAACACAATGAAGAGCAAGACCTGGGAGGGAGCGAATGGGAGAAGAAGAAGAGGAGGGGGAGGGGGAGGGGGAGGAAGAAGAGGGGGACACTAACACAGACACAGAAATATCGTACACCAACAAACAAAAAGATGACCTGGGGTGTTGCTCGTTGCAGACGTAGCCTTGACACAACAGAGCGCAGCGCGGGCTCTCTTTTCACAGCTTCTGAAGGTAACAAAACTAACACACAGGAGACTCTGAATCCATAAATGCTGTCTGTGTGTGACTGTGTGTGTTTCTGATCAGTACGTCTGTATGGAGTTGTGGTTGTTTTCTGTGTGTGCCATTTGCTCATTTCACTTCACAGAATGTCTCTGGTGTTTTTGGGATTGCGGGGGAATCAACCTGATAAAATATGCCTATAGGCGTCCATCACAGTAGACCATGCTGCTAACACACATACACAGGGATTCATCATGCATCTGCAGAGGAGCACGGAGGGAGGCAAACACAGACACACACTGGGGAGGGAGGGGTGAGGAGGAGAGTCTGGATCGGGGAGGCATCACATCTAGCTACAGAACAGCAAAGGCCGAAGCCGGACAGTTAGTACAGAAGTTCATGGAAACAAGGAACATTGTCCGGACATTGTACACAGTTCTGTTCTTGGGCGCTGAGCCACATCTGGGTCACTTCTGCTGGGACAAAGCTGGGAGCACCGGACACAAGAGCTGATCCATTCTGTACCCGGTGGTGCTGATCATTTTTCACCCAGTCACAGATTACTTCATCAGACCTGTGTGTGCGTGTGTGTGTGTGTGTGTGTGTGTGTGTGTATATGTGTGTATGTGTATGTGTTGTGTAATCTTGGTCCCAGCTGGCGGTTTAGTGAGTGAACTTCAGTTAAGTTACTGTCAAAACCTCACACACCACTGACCTGCCTCAAAGCCACCATTAATATCTACAAAATGTCCCTGTTCAGCTCAAAACGAGCCGAGACTGACAATCATACTTACAATGTTCCACACTGTTTCTTCATGTAAACATGCTACCTACAGTCAAAACTCCCTCTTCAGGAGGACTGGATGAAGAAATGTACGTTGGCGGAGGGTAACAACAAACACTGCAGCAGATAAACATGTCAACTGACCTCTCGTCAAAAACCCACTAACGAAATAAGATGCGTATGAATTTTATCCTGTATTGCACGTTGAAACCACGCTCCTTGAACTAAACTCCAAACTGTTCACCTCAAGGACCTGTGGCACAGCTTATCCATAGATAAATAATCCTCTTGTAAATAAATAAATATCTAAATAATCTCATGAGAATAAATATACATAAGTAACACAGACACGAACGAGTCAGCAGATAAAGTATTTGACTAAATGAGATGAGATTACGCTCGGTTATGATACACTACACTGTTTGAGCAGTTCAAAGGGGAGCTTCCTCTGTGGAAAATATATCAAAATCTAATCCACTAAATTCAGTAACGATTTAATCTACACTACCAACTCTGTATACTGATACTACTCTAAACATTGTTTAGAAGTACAAAAAAATCTACCTCGGATATATCTGTAAGGAAAAGATACAAAATTGGTTTTAGAAAGTTTACAAAGTATAGTTAGTTAAGGGTAAATGAATTGAATCTTTCCAATATTATTGTATATAATAAGAGTAATAACAATTTCCACTTGTATAGCACTTATTATTTGTGGGTGAAATGTTTGTAATGCACCTGCAGCACGAAGCACAACGTTCTCACAGGAATATATTAAGGTGACTGATATTAGGCAGTAAATCTTACAGTAATTATAATGTTGACTGGGATGTCTCGACGTGTACAAAAGGACGCTGGGCTGTTGATGCTTTGTGTCTAAGCTAATAATTCATATCACACCATCATGTTGCACACTGCTCGCTACGTTTGCTGTGATATTTACTTTTTCATTTGCACCTCTCTTCGTTTTGTACCTCTCTGTTGTGCATCCTATCTATTTAGCAGCCAGTAGTTTCAGTAGCTTGTGAACATTTTACTGTATGTTCCAACTCTGCCATGCAATACTGAGCAACACATACATGTCATGAGGGGCAGCGTTCTGTAATGTGTTTCCCACGGAAAACAGTCTACGCTGTGGTATTATGCCTATAGAAACTGTCTTTGATTTAAACCTAGGTTTGACAGTGTGGACCTGTCAGCTGTCTGCAAAATGAAGCCCTATCTGCTGCTGACCTACACGCTGTAAACAAAGCCTGGAGAACATTACATCATAGTTTAGTTAGTCCTTTTAAACAATGTTCACCAGAATGGAAAGTCATTTTTAGCAGGTTCTTACATACAGCGTATTGTGCTCTAAACACAGATGGATGGACGGGGACAAATTACAACAACCCCTTCCCACAGGAGAAGAAAGATCCAGTCTTACATGAATCAAACCTTCAAACAGTTCATAGTTTTCCTCCAGTGACTCTCCCTTCACATATTGCACACTAACGATTTCTCAGCTAAAGAGAAAAAAAAAAAAAACCCACAACACTATATGTTTTAGTTCCATCAAACAAAGTGCAGTCTGGACAGTTAGTTCAGCTGAGAGCTTGAATACTAGATTTTCACTTGAGCGTTTTCCTTAAGGCATTGTGTTGGTGCTGTCTTGAAGCAACAGTGTGGTGCAGACTAACATCCTGCAGGATCCTGTGTCCTGATCAATATGTGAATCTTGATGTTTAAAATCTATTTAGTCAGGTATTAAATTACTTAATTGCAATTAACTGGCTTAAGAGGCTTCACTCTTTAAAGTAAACAAGTGGTTCTCAAACTGGGGGGCACACCCCCCTGTGGGGAGGGAGGCATAGAGCCACTGCAGGGTGGGTGGGTGGGTATGTGGGGTGTAGGGGGCGTGGATGATGAGGAAAATATGGAGTGAAACTAAGTTGAGTGAATATGATTTATGTAGGGGAAATAAACAAAACAGTGCTGATCTGTATTTCACACAATTAATTTCCCTATTATTATTAACGATTGACAAAAATTGTGGGGTGGGGTTTTTTTTGGCTTCTGAAGGAGGGCATGCCGGAAAAAGTTTGAGAACCACTGAGCTAAACTAACACTGTTAAGTCTCTCTCTGTCTGACATGCTGCTGTCACTAAAGATAGAGGATTAGTCTGTCAGGATACATGCCACAGTAATGGCTGAGTCTGTCACTACCACAGTGTCACAGTGATGACTGACTGCTGTTCAGTGATCTCAGTCCATCTGGATGGAGCAAAAAGCCTCAAACAAAGACTCTACATATTTAATCTTTTCTGAGGAGGAAAATGTCCTTTTGTTCCTCTCAGACCAAACGCCTCTCCTACTTCCTGCCTGCCTACACACACATTTCTACGGGAAGGAGTTATCACCAAGGACCAGCTGATAGTTTCTGTTCACCAAGCAGACACACAAATGCAGGCATGTAATCTACAGGTGGATTCTGTTCATTCCCTTTTACATAGTATATATATATGAGACTTATTATGTGAAGATGCTCCGTATCCGGCTACACATGCAAAAAAATAATCCTTTAGTTTGACACACAAGCCTCCGCCAGAGGGAGAGAACATCTGGTAAACAGACACATTTGACTGGAACACAAAGACGGGAGGAATGGCTCTTTAAAAACTGTCAGCCACTTCTAAACTTGTATTTCACCAGTTCATCATTTGTTTATTTGTTCAGCTAAGACTTCAGTTTCTAATGTTTGGGACCTGTGGCCTGGTTCCAGTCTGTGCATGAATTTCAAAAACTCTCTTTTCACTGTAATTTGGCTTTCTATACAAAAAAGTAGCTTTGCATTCTGGGGGATCCTTTCTTTCACCCTCTCTACGTTTTTCACTGGTGGCAACACTATCTGCCTCCTGAAAACACTACACTCTATATGTACACCGGTTTTTACTATTTACAGCGTGTGTGGAGAACAGCTTTCTCATCACCACTTTATATGACTCTCCTGTAGTAAACAGACTTAATGTTGCTGTAAACATTCCACTCCTTTTTTCACACAGCGCTCCACCTCCTCCGTGAGGAAACGTGCAGCTGTATCAGTAAAGATGGAGAGGTGGCAGGGACACGTTTTGTTGCAGGATGTAACTCAGGAGAAATGTTGTCCAGTGTGCACAGGTTTCTGTTCCATCTTAACACTAACAGGCCTGCTCTTCTCTATCAGTGGTCTCATCCTCTAATCCAACCTAAACCCACCTGACTCTAAAATAAACCTTCTATACCACAGAATGAAACAGCGCTCCAGAGGCTGACCCTCTCTTCACCTCGAAAACTCCACAGTCGCTCTCTCTGTCTCTCCATCTTCCCTCTTCTAACTTTGCCTCTGTAACCTTTTGTATCCTCACTTCTCGCCCTTCACAAACACTTCCTCTCGCCCTACATCATGCCTGTAACTGTGCCTGTGTGTGTGTCTCTTATGATCTGATCTGTTTACACATGTGTACATATAAAGTGTGTGTGTGTGAACATGTATCTGGAGTATTTTAGTGTCCCTGCATCGAAGACCAGGACACCTCCAGGCTGCAGTGAGCCTCATTAAACAGATGAATCATACACTTGTTTCATGTCGAACTGTGAGCTGTATGGACTGAGTGTTAAAGTATATGTGTGTGTTGTTGTGCAATATTCTTCCAGAACTTTCTCCATCTCCGTTTTTAAAAGCCGTTTATGTGGCAGTAGGCCTCCAGGCTGGAGAAAAGGATGTAGAGGAACCACAGGCCCAGGAACAGCAGGCTGGTCAGGAGGCGGGGCACCCTTGGGCCACCGAGCTCTCCGCCAATGGAGGGCCGGCGTCTGAACAGGAGCACAGCCATGCAGATGAAAGCGAAGATGGTAAAGAGCGTGACAGAGAAGGCCAGCGACCCCGGGTCCACCTTGAACTCCTTCCCCTTGATTTTCCAGTAGACTGCGGCCACTGACCAGGCCACGCCGATCCCCAAGAACACGTTGACAGCGTTGCTACCAGTGACGTTTCCGACAGACGCATCGGCGTGCTGGTCCTGCATGGCGGCCACTTTGCTAGCGAAGGTGTCTGGGTGAGAGAAAGAGGTGGGAAGAGTAAATCATGCATATACACATTAACACACATGTGCACATACAAAGAGAAGTAACTGCACTGTTAGGGGTGGGTATAAGTTTTGGGCTGCATGTAGACATTCACAGACAATTTATGTCATGTAAACCTTTGTGGATGTTTGCAGTCATGCAGATGTGGAAAATATCAATTGGAAGAATCCACTCAATAAACAGCTGGTACTATCTGCTGCTTTCTTGGGCCAATATTTAACACAGTGGAAAAGTAGAGGAGATGTCACACTGACATTCTGTTGACCGGTGGTTCTCACGTCTTTGCCAATGAAAAGCGTTGAGAAACTGGTTAAACCTGTCAGGGCCCGGGTAGTTTTGTAATATATTTTGGTAGGTTTTGCGTTTGTGTCTTGTCTACTTCCTGTTTTATTTTGGTGTGTGTTCTTCCTTGTAGTGTCTAGCTTCCTTCCCTCCTGTTGATTGCCTCCCTTCCCCTAATGTGATACACCTGTGTATCGTTATCATTCAGTCTATATATGTGGTGGGTTTTTTTTCCCCCCCTTCTGTGCCAGATCATCTTATCGGATTGATCTGAGGCCACCTGTTCTGTGCTTGATAAAACCACAGATACTGAGGCAAGTGGGAGGGCAGATGCATTTCAGTTTTGAGGACACCAGACTCACACCCAGTGAAATTTCTTTCTCATGTAAATGGAGCCTTAAATCTCATTGAATGGATTGCGAATATCTTGACAAGCATGTTGTTGCAATGTGACTTCTGTGATGTGATGTGTTGTTTGATTATAAAGCAGGTCTAGTTTTTATATTAATACTGTGAAAGTATCAAAGCAGAGAAATGCACACAGCCTGTATTCAGAAACTGAGACTTAAAACCAGCTGTCAGGACGTTTGTAACTCTGTGATGTCACAACAAAGCAGTCACCGCCCTCTGCCATGCCCCTAGCCCTGCCCACGTGTACCCACCACCCAAACTTGCAGGATTTAGTTTCTCGTTAGAGTGTTTACCTGAAATCTATTTATATAGATTAATAAGATCATTCAGAACAGTTCAACTTCAAAATAAAACACAGAAAACTGTCAAATATGGGACCTTTTAAAAGTTGGATTCATGATGCATGATCATGACACAAAAGTTCTGCTCATGTCACGTGGTCTGGTCTCACCTGTGTTTCCCTCTATACTTCCCTGCTCCCACACACTAAAAGAGGACTTTCACTCACCTGGAATAGAAGTTCCCAATGCCACAAACACCACTGCAGTCACTGTGTCCCGCAGACCCACGGTGCAGCCGAAGTGTGACGCCAAATCGCCGATGACGGCGGTGAGGAGGCCGATGACACTGATGGAGACGCAGAAACAGGCCCAGCCGTTCCAGTACTCTGTGGGCGGGACGCAGGCGAACAGAACCTTCCAGAAGACAGTGAGGAAATGCATGACATAGTCGTAACAGGATGGAAGACGCTCCTCACGTCCTTCCTCACCGTCATCGCCGTCACCTGACGGAGAGGGAAACAGGAGGAACATGAGACAAAATCATGGAGAAGATCAGAGTTGGAACATTTTCAACAAGTTAAACATTTAGACATGGACAGAAACTTCACAGTGCACATGGACAAGGCTGATGCAAGATCAACAGGTTTCATGCTCATGATATTATAAGAACACAGTGATGTTAAAATGCATCAGCATTTTCAGGGGGTTCCAGCATATAGAGATTTAATGTACAGACTTTTAAGTCCAAGCTGTTGAAGGTGGAGACATTACTGTCTGTAGTGAACCGTTCCTTCCACTAGATGGTGGCCTTGAATCACAAATCCCTCTCCCACCAGCCACTCATGGTTGGATAAGAGCACAGATTCATTGTGACAGCCATCCGCATCTGTCTTCATGTGTTTCAACTTTGCAGTCTAATAAGACTGCTGTTTTAAAACTAATATTTAGTATTTTAATTGAGAGAGTTGACTTTCTGTGTGTACTACCAAGAGATAAAAACACTGGTAGGTTCAGTCCTGGTTTAGGTGGGCAATTGTATTGAATGCTAAACAACATCTGTATAAATGAGTAGAACTGATACATTGCAATAACAACAATCTTGCAAGTTAACTGTGTCACACTGTGAGAATGATTTAACAATTATTAAAAACCTTTTTATTTCATTTTATTTAACCAATTATCTTGGCTGCAGCCTGTGTCAGACTGTACAATATGGTGGAATGAAATCCTGCTGAATTGGATGTAAACTGAACAGCAGAGCAGAGAAATCGATGCCATCTGCTTTCATGATTTGAAAATGTAGCAAAATTCTCACTCGGTTGTTGCTGGACTTACAGCAAGCTAAGCTCATCTGACGACCAAAGATTTCTCTCACAACCGTCAATTTAGTCTGGGAACAGCCCAAAATCACCCAGTTTAAACAAGATGGACAACATCTGAAAATAAGACCTAGTGTCACAACACAGACTGATTGGGTTATTTTTTTAAGGAGTACAGATGTAAGTTCATTAACAGGCTGATTGTATTCATTATCAGTAAAGACTGCAAGGCCAGGCCCCTAATTACAAAACAACAGTAATGGGGAACTTGGAGACCCTGGTTTACAGAACCAGGACGCTTTCACATATGGAGTTATTAATAACAAACGGTAATCAGTTAATGAGTCTTTAAAAACAGTGAATTGTGAATATTCATCAAGCTCACAGCAGTTGTTTAGACTTCGTGGCAGGTGTTTGCTCCCTCCGGTAATATGTCTATTTACACTCATACACACGCTCACCTGCGCTGACAGTGACCGCCTCAACAAACTGTTCCCTCCAGGAGTGTGTGCCGATCACCAGCGCCAGGTTGGTCTTCTTAATGAGCTTGTCAACGGTGCTCTGCCAATCAGAACCACAACACACTTCATTAGCAACCAGTTGCAGCCGAGCTCAGGTGACAGGGTGACGGTGAAGTCAGACTAAACTAGAATATAAACAAACAATATTTTCCTGAATGACAGGTCTGTCCTACCCCCTCTCTCAAACTGCCTTGACAGTGGAGAGCCTCTCGACTTCACAGGTTCAAGTTCAATCAGACTGAACTCTGTACAAAGTCGAGGAGGCGGGGCCACAGGGTTGGAAAAGAGCATCTGTATGGCTTGGAGGAAACAATTTTTTTACAGAAAGTGCGGGTGTTTACCAGGAAGTATGGGGTACAGGATAGTCAAATGCTGCTTTGATTGTGACTGCTGCTTTTAAAAGTAAACGTTTGGAACATGGGGTTATGGAAACTGAAAGCTACAGGCAGCGAACAGTACCACAACAGAAATGTAATCCAAACATATTCTCCTCACCATGTGTTACATGCTGTGCTGATTTTCAGTTTCGTTTGCAGAGGATTTGATTTCCCATCCTCTGAGACGTCTGCCACCAGCTCAGAGCAATAAACCTCTGTTTGTATCAGAGTGGTGTTTGTTATAAACTGAGTAAACTAAACCTCTCAGCTGCTTCAGAGTAAAAACAATAGTGTCTATACATCAATAATAAAAACATGTATATACAGTATGAACAGATATGCAGACTTTGTCTACAGCTGCACTAACTGTGTCACGACTTAAGGAGAAACTTAATGCTGTTTGTTTGGAGCTGAGATTTTTTTCCTTTTTAGAAAAACACACCTCAGTAAGTTTAATTACAAACTAACAAATGAACTGCATTATTCACTAAGTTTATTCTCACTACCCACAAATAATAAGAGACAAGGCAAATTATATTTCCACAGGGGGTCAGCTGACTTAGAAATCACATAGAGGGTGAGGATATTGCATTTGAGTGGACCGTGTTTGGAGTGATGAATTCGTCTGTTTTGTTGATGTTGATGTTGTTTGTTTCGTGCTCATTCCCTTTGTACTCTCTGCCCCTCTGTGATGACTGCTCACACAGTCTCTGCTGCTGTTGCTTTTTAACTGGCTGAAAGTGAGGAGGATGTTTGATTTGTTTGCTTCCTCTGTTGACTTGAGTTTTTCCTTTGATTCTTATTAAGACAAAGTGTAGAACTGAAGCCAGTGACTAACTGATAACCAAGAATGTTTGAGTGATTTCTGGTCCATTGAAACCTGTGAAACACACACTGCTTCGCTTACATACATGATGCTGATGAAGAAAGGAATTATAGTATTTATTGATATTTAAAGCTCCATATTTTCCTCTTCTCCTGTGTTTTATTTGAAGTGTTGATCCATAAGAAGATATATTTGTGGTTTTAAGAACCAAAAATCATCTCAATGAAGTTTTACATCTCCTCTCTCAGGCTTCTCTCTGGAGCTCTAGTAACAGCAGGCTCTGAGTCTCTCTTCTGATTGGACTGTTTTCTGAGTGATCCAATAACAATATAGCAGATTTCAGGTAAACACTCAGTGAAACCAAATCCTGCAAGGTTGGATGGTGGGTCCAGGTGGGCGGGGCTTGGGGCATGTCTGAGAGCGGTGACTGCTTAGTTGTGACGTCACAAAGTTACTGAAGTCCTGACGGTTTCTGAATACTTTCTATGTCGAATGAGCGCTTTGATACTTTCACAGTATTAATATAGAACCTAGACCTGCTTTATAATCAAACAACACATGGACAGATACCTTATACAATATTGGACCTTTAAATCATTTATTTTGTGCATTCCACACAGACAGTTATAAAATTGTGGTACTTCGCTCAGTGCCTCCGGTAAAACAGTGTATGAAGAAATCCACTACTCTTGACAGGGCTGGAACATTTCCTTATTTAAAAATCCATTTATTTAATGATTAGCAATAAAACATGCTTCTCTGTGTTGAACCTTTTGTGATTGGAGGCTTATTGCTGTGCCAATAAACTTAACTCATTTCATTGCTTGGAGGGACCTGCAGTGGGTATTGGCTCATGTGCTAATGTCTGCCTTTATTTGCTTAAAATACACCTGAGCTCACACATTTCAAATATTTGGATTACTCAAATTCTAATTCCTCCAACGTAGCTCTTTGCACAGGGGAAGGCAGTGGAAGCCTAGAGGGCAGACGTAGCAGCACTCTGTGCATGTCACAAGAGTTTGAATCCTGCACGCCTCCAGCGAGCCGCGACTCATACATCTTCAATAATTCAAACCCATTTCAGAGCTGCTCGTTGAGAGGGTTAGGACCCGGGCTCATGAGTGTGAGAAAGAGGGTCAAGGTGGATTATGTAACAACCAGAAGAGCAGAGTTCAGTCCTTCATATTCACAAAATCAGTCCTCAAACACTGTCTACTCCTGCACAGAGAGACATATAGCTCAAATATTACTTGGGCAGGACTGGGAGTACATACTGTATGTGTTAAGAAATAATGAATCAAAATCAATTTTATTTTTCAATTAACCTTTTATACACCACTCTTTTGGAACTTTGTTAGCCGTTCTATATTTTCAATAAGAATATAATGATTTGTTAATAACTTATAAGGTTGCTGCGGGCTACCATCAATATTTATTTTTGATTTGAGAACATTAACAAACAAAAACAAGGACCATTGCTGAAAATAATTGTCAGTGGCACTTCTTCCAGAGGAAACAAGGTGAGGAAAATAAATAAATGATGGTGCACCTTGAACTCATATGACTCCTCGATGACCACCTCCAGACGGCTGTGCTCTCCCAGGATGGGCTTCCCCATCTCAGCTATCCTCCGGGCCTCTTCCTCCTCAGCACTCATCTGCCCCTCCACCCCCTCTGTGGGTGGAAAAAAGGGAGGGAAAGAGGGAGAGAGGGAGAGAGGAAGAGAGGGAGAGGTGATGTGAAGGAAACGAGAAGGACGCTATCAGTGAGTGTGAGTTGAAACTAAAATGTCACAGAGATTTCCAAGTTCTACCTCCATCAATAATAGATGTGAGTCAGCATTTTATTTAGAGCTGCACTACATCACTTGAGTCTGAAATATGTATTTGAATCTGTACGTGAGCATGAGCGTGACTGCGTGTGTGTGTGTGTGTGTGTGTGTGTGCATGTTCTTACACAGCGTGGGTGAAGGACATGAGAAGATGACAGATGGACAATATCTGTGTGTGTGTGTGTGTGTGAGAGAGAGTGAGAGAGGTAGCAACAGCACAGCGACACAGAAAGATTAGAGAGGAGGATTTACAGAGAACAACGAAAAGAGCAGGTGCAGATAGTTTCTTCCAAAATGTTAACACCAACATTTGGTTGGTTTTCTTCTTCATTGAAGTTGAGAATAAAACTGAAAATATTCTTTTAGACCAAATTATATGACACATAAATAGGGTCTGGTACAATCTTCAGTCCGTGTCAGACTGTACGATATACATTTTAAAGCCCTTTCATCACATAGTGTGATGAAGGCCTGATGAATCACAGTGCTTCAGAGAAAACTAAAAAAATGTGATCTTATGTGATATTCTGCTGCTGTGATATTGCTTTGTAAACGTGCGTCACAGCAGCAGTTCAATTAAGAGGTTTTGGTCCTAAATGTCGACTGACAACCAAACAATTCACCACTTTTGTCTGGAACAGCCAGAAAAAAAACACAGTGTAAAGGCACCTTTACACTTCATCTTACTTTTATTAATTTATTTAGTCAATACGGCAATTCAATTATGAAACTGTTTCAGCTCAGAGTCCAAGATAACATCTTCATATAACTCCTAACGTCCAGCCAACAGTCTTAAACCCAAAGATATATTACTTTACAGAGTAGAGCAAATACTGTTGTTTGAAGAGCCAGAGGGGAACCAGGGAATGTTTTTCATTTCTGCTTAATAAATTACTTAAACTACTATTATCATAATTGCTGTTGATTAATTTTGTGCTGTCGCTGTTTAATGAAGTGTTTCTAACTGCAATCCAATTAAGGCAAAAACAACAAACTCAACTTGTGATAAAGATTTTGCCGTACTGGAATTGAGGTCTATTCACCTGGTTGGAAAGATACGGATGCGATGAAGCTAAAAAGCTTAACCTTGTGCCTCTTGATAACATCGATTCACTTGAGAGTCTTTCTTCGTCTGCTTCCAAACAACACGGCCCGGTTTGTGTTATTGATCAGCTGCCAACAGAGTAGCAACAGCAGCTCCACCAACCGGAGTTCATCTTTCAGAAATAACTGAGAAATTCAACCAATCAGGGATCATCTTACACACAAGAGTGTCTCTCTACCAAAGAGAGAGGATGTGACACTGCTGTGGTCCACAAAGAGCTTTGGGAATACTTTAAGGCTTCTAGGCTGAGTGTGTGTTCGTGTCTGCTGTAAGTGGCATTTTCTCATTCGTCCATTCTGCTCAGGAGGTATGGAGGCAGTGTGTGTATGCGAGTGTGTGTGTGTGTGCGCGCGTGTGTTTGTGAGTGAGTGAATGAAGAGCAGTCAGAGATTATAGCCCTCCCCTCTCCTCAAAGGCAGCTCATGTCTAATTAGGAAGAGACTGTAGGAGTAAAGCAGCATATGGCAAACATCCCTGCAGTATTCATTGACATTATTTCAGGCTGTCATAAACACATTCTCAGATACGTGCACAGATGCATGAATACACACATGACCACACACGCTCAAATATGGTTTCGCTCCGCTTTGAGGTCCTTCCTCTGAGCAGTACCATCACCAGAGAACAGACTCAACACAGATCGGCTCTCCTGCTGCGACAGACGGGTAACAGAGAGCCTTCGGGACAATGAGCATCATTATGTGTCATCAGCGCTGCAGGGCTTCCCGCTCTCACAACACTTTTCTTTTAGCCTCTGAATTCTGCTTCAGCTGCCTCCAATCGGCTCCGAGTGGCAGCAGGGGGTATTTTGAATTTTGGAAAGTGTGTGTGAAGTTGTCAAAGAAAAACCACGTGCCTTGTGCACACAGTGGAAAATCAATAAATCTACTTCTTTACTACACAGTACTTCCTAATCTTGCTTCCTCAGGATACTGCGCTCAGCTGCTGCTGTGCGGAGAAAATGTGGATTTGTCACAAGCTCGGATGATTTCCCGCTCAAACCTAATCTGAGCACGAATCAGTGAGTCGTCAGTTAGCAGGGAGAGGGATGTCTTCTCTCATGCAGGTTGACCTCATTTAGATATGATATGTATTTTCACTAAATTATTTCAACTTTAACATTTTCAAGAGAATATACAGCTGCACTGTTTTCAAAAATCAATGACCACACCTTCGTTCTCTCTTCTACTCTCACAAATCCGAGATCAATTTTCATATAAACAATTCAATCAAGTTTTCCAATTATCCCATTTACACCAGCTGAGTTTCCACTGCGGTTTTGCACAAAAAAAGAACTGATAAATCGACAAAACAAAATTGCGGATGCTCTGTGTTTCCACTGAGTTTTGTTTTGCGATTAAAGGTGGGTTTTCTTCTCTTGCTATATTGTTCCAATTAAACGTGGCGGTGGATTTCCAGTTGGAACTGGCTCCCTGCGGCCTGGTGCAGCAGCCTCCATGACTCGAATGTGAAAAAAGTGTGTCCATTTTAAGAATATAAGAATAGTCTGAAAAACTACCATGTGAATATTTTTTTTTTTTTTCGAAAATTCACGTGTTTCCATTACTCGTTTTTAAGTTTGCAATTTCAAATTAAGCAGGTTAATGGAAACACACCTACTCTCTCATGCCTCCCACACACAAGGCTCCCAAACAGTCACGGAAAGAAATAGTACATCAAATTATAAAACGGTACATATGATAAAGCGCAACGAGCACAACCAGCCCATTTGGTCGTCTAAGAAAGACTACAAACCCAGTGTTACCTCTGCATCAGCGCAAGCGAATGTACACGCTCGTTTCAGAACTGCTCCATTGTTCAGTGCTGGGATTCACAGAGGCCGGTTCTGCTGTGATCCAAATGTAAACAGACAAAGACCCATCTCTCCAGCACGCCAGGCTACAAGAGGCGCCAGGAATGTGAGTCAGGCTATTACAGTGTGGGCCAGAGTAAACAATGTCCTGGCTGAGAGGGAACCTGAGCGGCTGCAGCAGAAAGAAAATGTGGCATCTGTTCACGTTCTCTGCAACTGAAAATAAATTACATTTCATTTTTTAATGTTCAAATTTCACTACAGCTGAAATATCAATATAAGAAGTTAAAGTAATTTGGAGCAAGTGTCTTTGTCAGTAATGAGTGTCTGTTCATGGGAACATTGGATAAGATTTCTTTTCTAAAGGAAATTTTCAAATGAACGCAGCTTTTTAACATTTATCATTTTTCACATGAATGTTGTTTTAATGTCATCTCTGGTGTGTGGGTAACTTCCTGTCATTATCAGTTCTGTTGGAGATTATGTTGGAAACCCTGAGAGGTGCATGTCTTCTTCTGAGTGACATCACTCTGTTACTTAGTTATTAAAGTTGTGGGTACACCGTGTTTACTACTCAATGGTAAATGGCAAATGACTGGATTTATAAAGCTCTGTTATCCAAAGCTCTTTACTATTTGCCTCTTATTAACCCATTCACACACACATTGATGGTAGCTAGCACCATGCAAGAGCTGCTATCAGGAGCAAAGGAAGTGCACTAATCTAATTGTTTATTTATTATCAACTGTTTTAATTATTATTATTATTATTGTTATCAACAATGACGTAATGGACACATGAATTTCCCTTAGTATCAATCTATCTATCTATCTATCTATCTATCTATCTATCTATCTATCTATCTATCTATCTATGTATCTATCTATCTATCGAGAGCCGTTAGAGTCCAATGTCTTTGTGACGTCTGGTGCCATCAGGGCAGGTTAAGAAATATCTGGATAGATATGGGTAGAAACTGAAAAACCCACAGAGAGTGAAGCAGGAACAGTTTGACTTCAAGCTATGAGCCTGTGTAAATGCGTTTTTCAATGTGTTGTGTAAGAAGCAACACTGCTACGCTGAAATGTAGTCCAGGGCATTTAATGTTCTCTCTCTTCTTCTAGCAACAGGAAATGCAACAAAGCACACAGAATGACTGAACGTCTCAGTCTCTTTCTAAATTTACTGATGCTTTGATGTGGATTAAACCAAAGCTTCAAATATCTCAGATCTAATATTATCAGTAATTGGGTCTAAGATAAGATCATCCTCAGATTTAAAACTGAAACAAATAGTTGATTGACAGAAAATTAATCTGCTACTATTTTGATAATTAAATAATTCCCTTGTTTCAGCTTCTTAATTGTGAGGATTTGCAGCTTTTCTCTGCTTCATATCATTATAAACTACATACAGTATCTATGGGTTGTGCACTGTTGGTTGGACAAAACAAGACGTGACGACTTTGGCTTTAGGAAATTTCATTCTTTTCTGACATTTTATAGAACAATTAATCAACTGATTAAGAAAATAATCAGCAGATTAATTGATAATAAAAACAATTAGTTAGTTGCAGCTCTACTCTGACTTCCTTACAATTCAGATTAAGTTGGGACCTTGAGTTTGAAGCGGGAGGAATAATCAGATGGTCTTACCTTGGTTGAGCAGCAGAGCTGTAAAGAAAACAGGGATGAAAAAACAGCAGTAAGTAATAACACACATTCAACAGAATCAAAGCTCATCCTAAAAACACAGCAAGCTACTCACACAAATACACACAGACACAATAATAAGAAGCTCCTGTGTCCATCATTTATCATTATTCTTCTCATTTCATATTTTTTCACCCACTCTCTCCACAAATAAACAAATCATGTTGTTTGTTTTTGTATTTACCATTAACAAAAGTCTCTAGTCTGATCGCTCCATGCAGCTAACACTGCCTTTACAATCTGAGTCTAACAATCCCTCAAATTTAAATCAGCAATCCTTTCTCTCTCTGTGTTTCCACATTTCCTACATCACTCTGTGCCTTGTTGTTGTGACAGGTAATGGATGAATGGATGGGGTTCCTGAATGAGTGTGTAGTTGTGTGTGTGTCTTTTTGTCTGAGATAAGATGAAACTTTATTGATCCCTGTGGGTAAAGTGGGTCACTGAGGCAGCTAAAAAAAAAAACAAAACAGCACAAACATGTGCCGTAGTTTGGATTAGCTGCATCAATTTAAATTTAGCAGACTTTATTTGTAGTAAATATGAACTAATAAGCAGTGAAAATTTATAAAATTCCTTGTAAGCTAGAATTACAGCCTCATGGTTGTGTATGTCTCCGCCAACCGGGTAAGTTGCAGACTCATGCATTTTATATGTAAAAAGACTTTGAAGGGATTTAATAAAAGTAAATCAAGTGTGTCAATCAAATGCAGAACATTATGACACACACTGTGAAGTTGACCTTTGACCTTTTGCATATAAAATGTCATCACTTCATCATTTTATCCTTATAGACATTTGTGTTAAATTGTGTTATAATTAGCCTCTGAATTCTTGAGTTATGGCAAAAAACATGTGTTTGTGAGGCCACAGTGACGTTGACCTTTGACCAACAATCTCATCTCTGAGTCCAATTGGACGTTTGTGCCAAATTTCAATTTGTGTTTCTGAGATATCACGTTCATAAGAATGGGACGGACAGATTGACGGACCTGTTTGTGTCTTTCCCAGCCCTCTCTGTGTGCCTGTCGTTCTGCATGAGCGCATGCTGCTGGGACTGGGATCAGCCGAGACCAAGCACTGTCTCCGTCATGGTTTCATTGTCCACAGTAAACATTTCAGAAGCAGAGCACCTGTTCTTCTGCAGTTAAATTTATATTCTAGTTTTTTTTTTTTATATCAGACTTGTTTTCGCCACATTTCTCTTTTTTTCAAAAAGCAGCTCATTTAGACGGGATTAGATCTGCTCACAGACGGCTGTACATGGCTGTACTTGTTTATGACTTTTTGTTTCTTCTAATCTCTGTCATCATTTTAAATGTCAGTGTAGCCGATCTCACAGCGCTGCTGCTGTATTTTTATTAATTCTGTCTGTCGATGACGTGATCATAAAGTAATGATTTTATCTGCAGCTCAGCAGCTTCCACTGGTTTGTTCACTTTAGAAACATAAGCTCACCCGCTGCCTCAAAAATGTGAGTTAACTGGACTCAACAGCTCGTTCAATGTTGTGATATTATGTTATTTTGAAAAAGTAAAACTAACTGAGTTAAGTGAACTGAACTTGAGTTCAATAAACTTCAGATATTAAGTAGAATAGACTGTTTAGTTACAAAGACAGTCATTACACACAGATTTTCCTTCCCTTTTTCTCACAGTCAATTCTTCATCTGACCAAGAACCTACAGCTGCAACTGTTGAAAACATTTTACCAGAGCCAGTACAAAGACAACATGTGAGGCTGCTGTGAGTGGACGGGGGTCTGGACTGAATTCAATATTAACCATCATCATGGACAGCATCGATTTCATAGTGAAGAGCAGCAACCAGGACTTAATATGATGTGTGTTAAAGACACACAGCGAGTTTCCATCACGTTTGTCTCATTCAAGTTCTAAAGTCTGAAAATGAAAACTAGATATTCTCATATTCTCTTCATATTTACATTAAGGTAACAAAGAAAAAAACTCATTTGACACTAAATTCCTGTCTGATGTTTTACAGTGTGCAAATGACAAAAGGTCAACATAGTTGTTACTATCAGAACAACTACATAGTGTATACAGCTGCATTAAAACACAGTTTCAGTGATCACAGGGAGCAGGAGGAGAACTGCCGATGAATACAGGCAATTATATACATTCACAAGTCAATTTCACACTTCAGAGACACACGTCGCTCAGGTGAAAATAGACTCGGTGCACGTGAGACACTCTGGACTTGGTGGACACACATAATGGCTAAAATAGATCATCTCCGGCGGCATAATTGGAGTCAGGTGCTGTGTACATGGGCCCTAAAGTTGCTTTCACATCTGACGTTTGGTGCAGTTCACACTGACTCCTGTGTTTGCCTGTTTAATGCGATTTGTTTAGGCTGGTGTTAAAAGTGCAATCAACCTCTGGTGGTGTCTGAACAGCTGGATAGAGACCGCAGGACTTCATGATAGAATCCAGTTAATCCAGTAAAAAAACACGTGTAAAAATACCTGAGATTCCTCTCTTCAGCCAGCGTGGCTCCTCCAACACAATGAAGAAGTTTTCATGTTTCTCATATTCTTCATCATCAATTATCCTCACCAGGAGCGTCTGACTGTACACACACACAGACACACACACACACACACACACACACACACACACACACACGGAAAGAAAAGAATTCTGTCATTTTTAGTATTTTTAAATCATACATACAGTGCAGTGGAACATCCACACACACCTGTACATGCACACTCAGAGACACACACACACACACACACACACACACACACACACACACACACGCAGAGTCCACCCACATGCTGGTGTCCCTCCTGCTGTGTGTGATCAGGACCTGCTGCTGTGTGAATCAGAGCAGGAGGAAAAGAGATGACACAGGATCAATAATTCAGTCAAAGGTGGGAGCAGAGGATGAAAGTTAAAAAGAAATGAAAGAATGAAAAAGAAAGTGAAAGTGAGAGAAAGGTTTGAAAGGACAGATTTTGTTGGATCTTCTACCTTTCAAGATTTGGATATGTGCTCATTTTCAATGTAAAGATGCTGTAAATAAAATGCCAGCACATTGTCTGTATCTCAATGATATCTGAAATCCTGTAGAAACACTTCAGTCCCGCAGCATGATGGGAGTGCATTTCATTCCTATTTGCTCACAAACACTTTGAGAGTGCAGGTGAACAGGACATTTTCCTCTGTGCATCCACCATGAAGCCAAGGGGAGCAGCAGATTCAGCTGGTAATTCTCTGTAGGTCCGTCACTACAAGCGACGCCTGTCCCATTGTTTCCACATTGGCATTTGGCACATCACTGATCACCATCGATGAGAAAACAAGAAATATGCTGGTAATGTGCGGGATCTTCAAAAAGAGTCTGTAAGTACAGAACAGTTACAGTTTACAGTAAGTAAAATGACAAAAGACAAGAACAGGCGGGACATCTCTGTGTGGGCAACTTCACTGACCCTGAGGAGAAAAAGAACCAAGTATGGAAAGTAAAAAACAAAGAGTCACACAGGCTTTTATGCCATCATGACATCTGCCATTTGTGAGGTATGAGGAACGATGGCTTGGTATTAGAGGAGAGGAAGTGAAGATGACAAGAGCAGTTAGTGTCTCTGAGGACCAGACTGAAATGTCAGCAGCTTAGTGAGAGCAGAGGAAAATCTACACTGACAACAGACAGAGAGGGAGAGATGGATGGAGAGAGAAAGGAAATGACAGGTGGAGGGAAAGGTATGGAGAGGAAGAAGGGACAAACAGAGGAGGAGGAAGAAGAGAAGAAAGGATGAAAAAGTGGTTAAAAAAGGGAGGAAGAGAATAGAGTGTGTCGAGAGGGAGTGAAGTTGAGGACAGTAGAAAAAAACAGGATGGAAGAAGTTGACTTCTGATGGAAAAAAACAAGGAGGCGATGTTTGAAGAATGAGGGGGGTCTAGAAGCATAAGAGAAGGAGCAATGCAGGGAAGAGAGAGAGAAAGTGAGAAAAAGGGGGGCAGACTGATAAAGAGTGAAAAAAGAGGGAGATGGAGAGATGCAATCAATGGCCAGCCATCCTGACTGGAGAACAATGTGGCGTGAAAATGACAGAAATGAAGGAAGGATTAGATGATGAGTAGATGATTAGACGATTAGACGAGGTGAAGATGAGTTACAGCACTGAGGACACTGCTGAAAGCTGTAAGCTATCCGTCCAATTTACAATCTTCTCCAAATCATTTGATGTTTTACAGCCAATGTCCACTGGTTATAGTTGTTGTATAAATGATGGGCAAACAACAGCTGTAAAAGCAAACTACACCGCCTCGTTGTTGTGCGTCTCCACCAACCAGTGCAGGGTTAATTAGCGAGTTGAACTGTGGCCAAAAATGTATTTTGTGTAGTCACACTGACCTTTGACCTTTGACCACCAATGTTTGTACCAAATTAGAAGAAATTCCCTCTAGGTGTTCCTGAGATATTGCAGGATATACACTTCACACTGCTTCTGGATGTTCACATGAATGTTACGGCCGTTTGTGAGATCATGAGATTAGATATTTGAGTGAGATTGAGTGAGAATATCATTTTCTCTGAGGGGTAATGGGTATTTGTTTTGAACTATTTGCTACTCACATTGCCAAGTGTTCTGTTTGTGTTGCCTGCTTTAATTTTGTTCTGATGACTTCTACACAACTCAGTGTGCAAACAGAGGAACCTAAACTCACATTATTGTCTCTATGCTGTTTTGTTACAGCCAGGTATGACTATACAGTGGGTGTTCACAAAGCCTGCTGAGCTGGTAGAGGACAAAAGGTACATGGTAAAACAGTAACGTCTAACATCCTGGTCAAGAGAAATCCAGATTCTCACCAAACCAGATGGCATTGTGAAGCAGAAAGTGACCACAAACAAAACTTCTGGTTCCAGAGATTGAATGAAATATGCAGACAGATGTGGGTAACAAGTTCTCAGCAGCGCTCTTTTACTATGATTCTATCTGACATGTTCGGGCCCAGAAGGAGCTAAAACCGCTCTCCTGATGGAGCTCACTGAGCTGAGGAGAGTCTGCAGACAGAGGTAAAAGCTGAGTTGGCTGCAGAGGCATGAGGTAGAGTGGAACTGCAGTCACAGCGATTTTACCACTCAAAGTTAGACCTGGAGGCTCGTCAGTGCATCACCAGTAATCGAGGAACTACAGTGTAGTCATACAGAAGTTGAGGAAGGCCACGGGGGATGGAAAAAAAAGACAGAGGAAGCCCATGGCTGTAGATGAGGTGAAAGAGATGTCAAAAGTGTCAGTCCAGCAGCAGAAATGTTCCAGGTGAGGCTTCAGGTGAGGACGACATTACCGTATACTCAGACACTGACTGGCCCATCATTAACCACTGGGAGAACAAATTGGAATAAATCCTCCTTAAGAGCAGAGCCAAGGTGGTGCTGAGGCCATGTACTGCCAGACTATATAAAGTTTTCCACTATCATAGAAACACACTGAGGTCCATCCACTCATCTATCACCCACCACCAGCCCTGTCTCACCTAATCCAGGTCTCTGTCAATCAATGAACCTGCCAGTTTACATCAGTTTAGAGCTTCCTGCAATCAATATCACACAAACGGCAGTTCATTGGAGTTTGTCAAAGGTGCACAAACATAAAACCAGGCCTCTGCAACAGACAAACACACCCATGTCAAAGACATTAAAAGATTTCACCAATTCATTTGACAGCTAATCATCTGGTTTATTTCAGTAAACTCTGGAAGATTTTTATACTTATCATAATTGTCTTTAGTACACTTGAACTAAAAAAAAAAACAACAACTAAGAAATAAGCATTTTGCAGCCTAACATTACAAAAACATCTCATTAAGCCGTCACCTCCCTGTGTGAAAGCAATCACTGAGTTTATGAAATAAAAGGTGTCCTTCATCTGTGAAATGCTCAGACTGTATTTCAGTCACATATGCAACTATTGTATTAAGCTCACTCAGAGCAAGAACAAGAGTCTGCAGCCACGCTAGCAGCTCTGTGAAGCTGCGCTTCAGTTATTACTATTCATCCTGAGGGGAACATGGATGTGTTGAACCTGATTTTATGATTATGACTTAAATTGTTGTTGAAATATTTCAGTCTGGACTAAAACAGCAGACGGACCAAAAAGGATGTTGCTATACAGCTTATCAGCTAACATTGCTAAAGAAACTTAATATATTTTATAATTCAAAACTGATCACATAACAAGTATTCCAGGTTTATCTTTGCAAATGTATCGATATAAATTCAGGACAGACTCCAGAAGCTGATCAAGGCGAAGACATTATGACAGAGGTGTCAGTCTGTTCTGCAGATGAATAAGAACATTTAACATAAACATCACATTTACAGTCTGCAGTCACCGAGCAATTAGTGACACAAACACACCAACATAACAACATTTGCTCTTCACACAGACTTAGAGGATTCAACATGAATGTTCTGGGCCTCAGGTCAGCCATGATGAATAATGGACTGGACTGTTGTCTGGCAAACATGAAGGTGAAGGAAGAGAGTGTGAGATGGATGACAGAACTAAAAGAGGTGAAGAGGAGAGAAACAGTGAGAGAAGAGATGGGAAATACATAAGAGGACAGGTGAGGATGGATGAGGATGGGCGAGGAGTAAAGGGTGATGAGAAAAAAACAAGAGCAACAACAAGGAAAAGGAAAAAAGACAGGAACAAAACTCTGCTCCTCCCTTCTCTCTTAGCACTCTCACTATATATTTTATTTTACAGACACATTCCCTGGATCATAAGCTCTTGTAGGAATGAACAGGTAAATGCCTATTCACAAATCAATGCAAATGTATTTTTGAAATTATACACCCGCCTGTGAGGGATTACTCAAAATATAAATCAGCAGCTCTCACTCACTGAAATCCCTTCTGGCAGGTTTAAACATTTAATTCACTCCCAGTCTGAAAATTATTTTCAGACTAGAATTAAACTGCTAATTAGAATTACTGCCTCACGGCTGTATGCCTCCGCCACCCAGTCCAGCTGCAGTTAATTAGTGTGTGAATTCTTGAGTTATGGCCAAAAACATTTTTTTATTAACCTTGATCTTTGACCTCTGTTCGCCAAAATCTAATCAGTTCATCCTTGAGTCCAAATGAACTTTTTAGGGATTCCTTTGAGGCATTCCTGTGATATCACATTCATGAGAACGGCACAGACAGACAACCAGAAACATAAAGTGTCCGGCCCTGACTGTCGCCTGCGCAGAGCCATAAAAAAAGACAGAGTGGAGCTTTAATGCTTTTCTTTTCATTAACAAGGACTGTCATGATTCTACTCCAACTTCCAACACAGCTGCTCTGAGATCAGCAGCAGAAAAGTTGTACAAAAATGAAGCAAATGTATGAAAATGTAGTTTAAGTTCCATCCAGAGAGTAAAAAAAAAAGGATAATGTGTAGTTTGACTCACGTGGTCTGGTCGTTGGTGAACTCCAGCTCTCCCCGGGCGTCCTCATAGTCTTCTCCGGCCTTGGCGGTGCCTGACTCAGTGTGGTACGGCAGGATGACGGTGCCGCGGGCGCCCGAGTTGCGAGCCACCGTCACCTCCATGGTGCCCACGCTCTCGCTCACCCGCACCATGCGCTCGCTGAATGTGAAGATGCCAGCGTGGTCATCATCCAGGATGGTCACCGTGGCAACCAGGGGCTCAACCAAGCGAGCTTTGGGGAGGGCACCCACTTCATCGCTCTCAAACATCCCCTCTGCGTCACCAACACGCAGATTCAGCAGGCGCACAAAGAAGTGCTCATCCTCTTCAAAGATGTCATCATCGATTATACCGACCTGGAGATGCAGACACAGAAGGTCGATATCTTCAGGCATGATTGATCAGAAGCTGAAAGCTGTACTCTCTGGCCTTGATAAATTATAGTAAGACACCAGCTGTAACACATTTAATATTTCAGCTCCATGCATGAGCAATAACACACAATAAGATGTCCTGATACACAAAAGCAAGTCAAATCTTTTACTTTCTATATCAGGGCTCTTCAGATTGAATTATTGAGAGAGTTATCTTATCTTTTAGCTACCAAGCAGTAAATGCTCAAGTGAAATTAAAATGGATACCTGCAAATTCAAAGTGTGCTTTACGACACCTGTTGACCAATCGGAAACACGCATTTCCAGTGACCATGTGTGCCAGTTGAAATGTTAATTTGATCTCTCACATCTGTAACATTTCCTACATCAGCATCAGGTGTATTATTGATTTTTTTGGTGAGCAAAATCTTCTCATGTTCTACATCTTTGTCTCTAAATATTCCAGCAAGTCTGAGATACATGAGGCATGAGAGCACATTTGAAAAAACAAATGAGAGAGAGAGAGAGAGAGAGGGAGAGAGAGAGAGAGAAGTGAGCGGGGAATAAAAAGATCAAATGAAGATATGACTGGGTCAAAGTTGGATTCAATGCCAGTCATCTGAGTTTATCAATTACTGAAATGTCAGCATGCATGCACGAAATGTTTTATGCAGAATAATTTTTACTAAGAAACCTTGCTCTGGAGGTGGAATTTCATTTTAGAGAAAATGAAAACTGAAGGTTTTCTTTGCTACTAGAAAAAAGATCCCAGACAGTGTGCTTGTGTGCTTATTATGTAAAGAGAGTTTTATTTCAGGTTCTGAATTTAAAGTGAATTAAAATCAACCCTGGTCTACGGCCTGTGGTCTGGATGCTGGAGCGTGGTGTTTGTGTGTCTGGACGGCTGTGCTGAATACTGAGAGCGGGCAGGGCTGAGAGTCAGTCATCTCCCTCAGCAGACAGATAAACAGAGGCTCCGGTTACAATAGCCATCTTTATGAGATTGTTGTCATCCGATCACGCCATCGCGCACTAACTGACAGATGGCCGCTCCCAAATCAGATTATAGTAGGTTGGTATTGAAATCCAAAGAGGCAGACCACATCCTGCCATGTGTTCAGACGTCACCATATTCTGGATGGAGTCCACCCCTGATGCAGCGATGAAGAGGGCGACTGGGAAAATGATTCCTCTTTGCAACATGATATTATCCCTGATAAATATTTCAACAATCAAGTCATTAAGGTGAGGATGAAAGTTGTTCCTCAAACCTGCAGGAACTAATTTTTGGCCGCTTGGGGGCAGTGGAAACAAGCTTTGAAGATAATACTGACATATCATCACCTTTAAGTCGACATAGTGAATTTGGACACAATTGGGGTCACGTTTGTGTCCAGCTGATAAATCCAAATCCAATAGTCCCTCTCTTATCGCTCTGTTTTTGGTCTCTACCAACTCCTGAGTGAAACATCTGGCTCTTTAGCTGCTAAACGCTCCACTTCAGAAGGAAGAGGTTGGAGGACCAACACAGATGCTGTATATAAGACGGAGATGAGCAGACTCTATATTTTCTGAGGAACCTGAGATCCTTTAAACATTTGCTACAGGATGTTGGAAAACTCCTACCAGTCTGTTGTGGCCGGTGTGCTGTTCTCTGTAGTCTGCTCGGGGGAGCAGCATCGAGCCAGTGACTACACCAGACTGAATAAACTGAAATAAATCTCTGTAGGAGCATCACTACCAGAAACACCTTTCACACTGTAATTTGATCTTTTGTAGTTTCTGTAGTAATAAAAATAGCGATTATAGCCATCAGAATCTTGTTTCTGCAGACCTCAAGCGGTTTAGCTTGCAGTGATGTACAGGTAAACTCCTGGACTTTGTGTCATCACTGTTGGATGTGTTTACAGGTGCAACAAAGCAAACCGATACCTATCAATAGTTGTGGGCATGGTTACAGCAAAATAAACCCGAAACCTTGTCAGTACAGTGAGAGAGAGTTTGCTTTAGCACAACCGCTAGCAGTGTATCAGCCAATGCCAGTTACAAGCTAACGAACAACATATACAAATAAAAGATGCTAACTGTGCTAACCGTTCTGATCCTCTGCTAGTCTCTGATTCTGGTCTCAACAGACTCCTCATCTGTCTGGGTCTGACTGAGGCTCAAACATGTGACTGAGGCTAGTGCAACCAGCGGTGGTGGGCGGGGCACAAGACCTGATCCAGAAATTCTCAATGAGGAAGTAAGAGTTGATTTGCTTCCAGCCTCAGGGGAAACCATGTTAAACAAAATCATAGGAGAGGATTTTTACATACTTAGTTGATTATCAATTCGATGATCAACAGCAAATTAATTAAACAACAACTAACTGATAATTTAGGATATGTATTAAACAAAATCAGCAAACTCAAACTTCTGAAAAGAGTATTTGCTGCTTTTTCTACATTTTTAGTTTTAGCTTCTCTGAATATAAACGCTCACAAATCATCACCTTGGAGTGCATGTGATCAGAATCTTTTCACTATTTTCTGAAATTCTTTTTCTTATTTGATTAATTGAATGTATATGAATTAACCTAAAGAGTCAGTATCCTGTATGTTTTATAGCCAAACATGAAAAAAGGACGATGCATCAGGTGCCTCATGTCTGTCTCTACCTTTTTTTTTTTGCCAGTTTGGCCTTTTACTGTTAATTTCAAATACATCTGCAAATGGAAGTTTTGATAATGAATTTACTGTTCATAGTAAATAAAGGTATGAAGTGATTATGAGTGATACCATTCCCTGATGAAAAACAACCAGCATAACAGGCTTTGTTTGATCCATTAAAGTGAATTACCAGACAGACAACAGTAACTCTCCTTCATCATCCTGTTAGTGAGTTTTTATAATTGGCTGTCTCAGCTCTGTTACTGATGGGGTCAAGCTGTCTGTTTACGATGCAGCTCAGACCTTCACTCAGTCAGCAGACGTGCAGTGAAAGCTCATTTCATTTCCATTTTATGCACGAGCATCCGCTCTTGGCAAACCCGAGGAGGAAAAGTTCTGTTGTTCACGCTGAGGCATTACATGATTCAGGGATTAGACTTGTTGGTCCAGTATTAGTTATTTGACATTTCCAGATGAATGCGGATAAAGAAAAATGCAAATCAATGAAAAGGGTCTGCGCACTGGGAAACTGAAAAACCTAATAACTACTTGTGGATGTGCTGCATTGTAGTCACGTCTGATAACGATGCTCCTCTGCATCTTCTGTCTGATAGATTGGTAAGGATTGGTAATGGGGGAGTGTTTCTTTGGCCTGCTTGCCACGACAGGGTGGTGCTCTAATTACTGGGGTGCGACCTGTCTGGGTTGCACCCCAACCTCTCCCAATGTTAGCTGGGATTGGCTCCAGCCCCGCTGCGACCCTATATATATGGATAACCAATGAATCATGTACACATGTACAAACTGTATGTTTACTGATACATGCAGTCTGTTACTATTTATATTAACATTTTTAGATTTGAATAACTGGCAGCCTTGTTATCATCTTGTCTCTAGACTACACTTCCATTTCATCACTGTGTTGCAAATGAGATTCATTCTGTAATGACTGTCTCCTTATTTTGTATGACTCTTCATTAGGACAGGCCTGACCATGAGTTCTTTTATTGGTTCCGTCAGCCCCATCTCTTTTTGTTTAATCAGTAGAGAATAGAAGCTGTGAAGGCTGCGGTGATGGTTACACAGTGGAACTGATACGGCAGAGAAAGTGGAGTTCTGGCAGACATAGAGACGTTCAGGTTTAATTGGTTTCCCTCGCTGCTCATTTCTGGCACAGTGATCGATGAAATCTACTGGTGTGCTGTTGAAATGGATGACACTGACCTTTGTAATTTACTCATTCAGCGTCTCTCCATCCATTCACTTATTTTAGATGGTCAATTTATCCTCTATGTTTTTTAATGTCCCATCATCCCCATGCTTCTTTTATGTGACTCCTCAGGCTATTGCACCACTCTCCTCTCATCCAGCCCTCACACTCCTTTTGATCTCTCATCACACTTTGAATGTGAGGAGAGATTACTGGTCTTAGCACGCCCTTTACCTCGTGCTGTCATCCTATATGCTTTTAATTCACACGGCACAGTGTGCTTTAAAGGAAAATTATTCCAGGTTTCCGTCTTTGGGAAAAATAATCTTTACGATGTTGTTTGATCTCAAGTTCAGATTGCAGAAAAAAAGTTAGGAACATTTGTAATCAAAGGAGTGAACTTTAAAACAGCACTGGGACTGATCGTCTAACTTTATACCTTCTTTTCAGATTAGACTCAAAGTGCTGTTATTTTACTGAAACAGTGCTGAATTCTATTTAGTACTACATGGTTATTGAACATTTAAAAAGGCAGCAATATAAGTTGCCCTACCCATAATTTAATAATGTATTACTGTATTTTTCTGGGGTATCTAAAGGGTTTCCTTCATTCATTATTCTTTGAAAATAATCTGACATGAATTATTTATTATTTGATGTATTTGTACCTGTGAAAAAATGGATGAAGGAGAATCACCTTCAGACTGATGAGTTACTCTTGACAGTTACATCAACAACATCTGATAGTGAGTGTTTTCTTCTTCATGTAAAACATCTCAACTTTCATCCATTCTACTTTTTTCTTTCTGTTATTTTTATGTTTACCATTATTTTTGAAATAATTGCTGTTGTCTGTGCTCTACTCTTTCAGCAGCTGTTCCCAAGCAGCAGGTCATGGCTGGTACTGGTATTTATAATTATTAAATTATCATTATTATAGGTACTGAACGAGCATGCAGCGAATTATTTGAAACTGTAAACTGTTTGTTATCACCGGTACAATAACTGCATGTGACGAACGTCTGTTTCACTGCTTTGTTAGCAGCAAAAGTAATGTGATTAGTGCAGCGATACTTTAAATTCCCCCCAACAGTAAGACTTTATTGACCCAAACAAAGGTGTCAGCTGGGATGCAGCTGCTTGCTGTGTTGGCATCAGGAAGTAGAGGGCACACCTTGTGAAATGGATTAAAATCCACTGCAGGCTGGAATGTCAAATCAATGGATCATTTTTACAAGCAGGATGGAGCCTTTGTGGATTATGGATATATGTATTTGTATTTGCTGTTGTTAAACTGACATTAATTAAATTCAAATAAAAGTTGAGATAATTATATCTGTAACACAAATATAATCACCACTTCAAAACTTCTAATGTAGAAACAGTGATTAGCAGATACACTTGTGGCAGCAGCAGTAATAGTGGTAGAATTATTGGGAGTATTTTTACTGGTAGTTTTTTTACATATATCTGTTACACTGTTATCATAGCAGTTACACTGTTATCATAGCAATTACACTGTTATCATAGCAGTTACACTGTTATCATAGCAGTTACACTGTTATCATAGCAGTTACACTGTTATCACAGCAGTGACACTGTTATCATAGCAGTTACACTGTTATCACAGCAGTTACACTGTTATCATAGCAGTTACACTGTTATCACAGCAGTTACACTGTTATCATAGCAGTTACACTGTTATCATAGCAGTTACACTGTTATCATAGCAGTGACACTGTTATCATAGCAGTTACACTGTTATCACAGCAGTTACACTGTTATCATAGCAGTGACACTGTTATCATAGCAGTGACACTGTTATCATAGCAGTTACACTGTTATCACAGCAGTGACACTGTTATCATAGCAGTGTAACTGTAACAGTGTTAGCTTCTGTAAAAATATCCATAACTGAAGGTAAAATGCACAAGTGAATCTGATCCAAAACTCAAATCAATATCAATAAATATGTAAAAATAAAAATGATTAAATGAAACAAAAAAGATAAAGAAGAAATGATGTTAAGCACATGATGCAACAGCCAGGTTAAAGTTTTAAAGTTTTTCTTCTGTATTTTTACACCTGCAGTAAGTTTTAGGTTAACCATTCAAGATGTTTAAAGCTTCACTTTCCTGCTTGTCAGACGAAAGTGAAACTTCTGGGACCTCTCTGGTTCATATAGTGAA
>NW_019524975.1:337097-347613 GCF_002814215.2 Seriola lalandi dorsalis | reverse complement strand
GCTTGCTGTGTTGGCATCAGGAAGTAGAGGGCACACCTTGTGAAATGGATTAAAATCCACTGCAGGCTGGAATGTCAAATCAATGGATCATTTTTACAAGCAGGATGGAGCCTTTGTGGATTATGGATATATGTATTTGTATTTGCTGTTGTTAAACTGACATTAATTAAATTCAAATAAAAGTTGAGATAATTATATCTGTAACACAAATATAATCACCACTTCAAAACTTCTAATGTAGAAACAGTGATTAGCAGATACACTTGTGGCAGCAGCAGTAATAGTGGTAGAATTATTGGGAGTATTTTTACTGGTAGTTTTTTTACACATATCTGTTACACTGTTATCATAGCAGTTACACTGTTATCACAGCAGTTACACTGTTATCACAGCAGTTACACTGTTATCATAGCAGTGACACTGTTATCACAGCAGTTACACTGTTATCACAGCAGTTACACTGTTATCATAGCAGTTACACTGTTATCACAGCACTTACACTGTTATCATAGCAGTGACACTGTTATCATAGCAGTGACACTGTTATCATAGCAGTGACACTGTTATTATAGCAGTTACACTGTTAGCTTCTGTAAAAATATCCATAACTGAAGGTAAAATGCACAAGTGAATCTGATCCAAAACTCAAATCAATATCAATAAATATGTAAAAATAAAAATGATTAAATGAAACAAAAAAGATAAAGAAGAAATGATGTTAAGCACATGATGCAACAGCCAGGTTAAAGTTTTAAAGTTTTTCTTCTGTATTTTTACACCTGCAGTAAGTTTTAGGTTAACCATTCAAGATGTTTAAAGCTTCACTTTCCTGCTTGTCAGACGAAAGTGAAACTTCTGGGACCTCTCTGGTTCATATAGTGAAATAGTAGCTAACGGAGTGGCAGCAGACACGAGCAGCGGCATCAGTATTTCTCTGTCCTCTCCTTGAATATTATATATATATATATATATATATATTATATCTGTCTCTCCTCATCCTGTCTCTGTCTCTTCTGCTGGGACTCTCATTATTTATCTCGTCATCCCTCTCTCCCCTCCCTTTGATCTACTCAGATATCTTTTCATATTTTAAAGCCACACCGCAGGTTATTCAGAATCTTGCAGTGTGTGGATGCAGGTCAAACTTCCTTCACCTGCACCCGAAAAAAAAACGAAAGAAAAACAACAAAGCTGGGAGCTTAGATCAGAGAACGACTGTTTTAGGTTAAATACTGAGAGTCAACACTGGCTTGAAGCAGCGTGCTGTTTAATTAGCTGAGCAGCTAATCAACTATCTTGCTTGATAACTGACGTTTGCAGTGCACTGTGCCCCAGTGGGTGTTTGCTCAGTGGCTCATTCACCAAGCTAAGATGCAGGTGTTCGGGGTTGTAGGTTGGAACAGAAGAAGGAGACTTCAGCAGTAAAAACTAATGCGGGCTGTTGTTCAGAGTTTGTGTCTCTTGTGTTGTGTAGCAGCTGCTGTCTGCCTCACTGTGACCGTCTGCTCTGCCTGGGATACGACGCTGATGTTACTTTTTTATGCTAAATTTGATTGGCAGAATAAAAATGTGTTCTCCCTCCATGAGCATGAAGCCGGATCTCTAGTGTCTGAGTTCTGCACTTTGTACACTCCGTTCATACTGACCACCTACAGCGAAGACATAGCACTTCCTGCGCTGCAAACCATACTGCCACTTCAAATAGTCTGAGCAGCATGTATTTAGGAAAACATATAAATATTATATGAATGTAATTCTACGAGACGGAGCAGCTGTGGGCTGTTTTAAGTTTTCCAACAAACAATTATGTTGTTGTTTTTCTGGTGAACGTGTTTCCACTTTTATGACCACAGAGGCAGTTCAAGTAATTGGTTCCCAGTCAGGACGTCAGAGCACCTAAACCATGACTGAGAGCAGTCCAATGTTTATCTGTAGCCTGGTAGCATGTTGCGGTCAGGGAGCAGGTCTGGTCTGTGGTGGTTTGTGGAGCAGAGCTCTGCGCAGTTTACCGCTTCTTTCCCAACAGTGTCTGAATCCCTCTCCTCCTCACTCACCTTGATCTCTCTACGAGTCTCTCCCGGTTTGAACACCAGCGTTCCTTCGCTGTACTCGTAATCCGACCCCGCGTTGGCCGAACCATCTTCCGTCCTGTAGTCCACATAGAAGGTGTTCTCTCCCAGACCCCCTGAGCAGCAGAAATAGAACAAATTCATGCTGGGCAATCCTTTTTCATTTAAATCTATCAAAGCTAAAAACACACGCAAGATGTATTTGTGTGTGAAAGCATGGCACAAACCATTTCATTTTTATGAGATTAAAATAAGATTTAAATTTATATTATAAAACCCTGTCAGATTTTTACACCTTGATACATCTCTGCTTTGATCTAAAGTGCTTCTCATTATCATTGGAAAGTTATTGCTCAAAGTTTCCTTTGTTACAGATGAGCCCTGTGCAAGGCTTCAGCTTTAATGACCTCCAAACAGAAATAAAGTAGAAATGTCCATCACTGTTGTGAAATAGTGAAACTGTGTCTTTGATCCAGTGGTGGAAATCAGCAGAAACAAAGTTACGGTTATATTACTGGACCCAAAACAATTACAAAATGTTAGTGGTACATCTGTCAGGTGACAAGTCGTCAGACCAATATGTGAGGAGTCAAGGGACAAACAACCACTGAGATATAAGACTAGATAATATGACAGCTCGCGGCAGGTGACGCTACACTGTCAGGTGTTCTAACAGTCACGGAAAGTCACAGAAGTGCGATGGTAAATCAGTGGAGAACTGTTTAAAGTAAAGGAGTAGGGGGCGCTTGTTTTACCGCTGCTTCGGTCGAGTAATTAAAGAGCCAGGGTGTTAAAATAAGTCACTGCTCTGCCTTTAAAGTTCAGATTGCAGTAAAATAAAGACGGTTCTCAGAGACTAAAACTCAAACAGATCAAAGACTGTTAAAAAAGTTAGTTCAAGTGTTTGCAATAATTTGAATAAAAGAAATATTTTATACTTTATTACCACACCAGTCTTAGCTTCTCCTGACTTATTTATGTGAATTCAATATTCACTTATGACTTATTTATTTCACTACCGTGGCAGACTACAGCCAGCGTCAGAACGCCACAGTTCTCCATGCACTGGCTGTGGGCGCTTTCAAATGAGATGCGGCTGCATATCCCCGCGTCGTCTTCCTCCGGTGCCTCCTCGTCAGCTACAGCTGTGCGGCGGGCATGGTCGGCTGCGTGCTTCTTCAGGACGTTACCGGCTCCAATCATCATACGAGTCGCCTTGAAGGACACGGAGAGGAGGAGGAGGATAAAAGAAAAAGAAACAAAGTGTTCAGAAGGATATTCACTTCATGTTAGTTATCATTTCTCTAAATTGAACATAGAGGAACGTGTGTGTGTGTGTGTGTGTGTGTGTGTGTGTGTGTGTGTGTTACCTGTATGCGGTAGAAGGCTCTGCTCTTCTGCTGGTGCAGCAGGGCGTAGTAGTTGGCCAGCTCCACCAGCTGGTCCAGCTCTTTGTCGGGATATTTCTGCTTCAGTTCCTTCAGGATACGAATCACCTGGAAGAGAGACCGGAGGACACACTCATGATTAACATAGCTACACAACACACACTGACAGCATGCACGGCTGTTCGTACAAACACTGACTGTGGCAGTGTGGAGATTCTTGGCGCTTTCGGTCCCTGTAGCAGGTGGATGATTGGATGGATTTATGCTTCAGCTCCCAGCCCAACAAAAATATCACTGCCTCACCTCCTAAAACGGTTGAACCTCCAAATCAAGTGGCAACCTCCAGAGCGGGAAAATGAAGCCAACACTGACGTGCCAAAAACTGCAGTTCCTCTACTGACCACTAGAGTCTGGCTCCAACAGTGAGTCAGTCCTCATAGACTCCCATGTTAAAATGTCCAGCTTTACAGCAGAGATGTTTACAGCCTGGTACAAAAACAGTTTTGGTCTCTAGAGCTAATTTCCTCCTTCATGGCCACTGCTGGGGGGTGAATTTTTTGTATAACTCACCTGTTTATATATTTTATTGAAACTTAAAGTTATATATAATTGAGGGCCTCAGCTAATATGAGTGTTTGTTTTTGAGGATTTTTCATGAGATATCAAATAAAACAAATAAAGCGGCTTGCTGTGTGGGTGATTGACAAACAGAAGAAGTGTGTGCTCCTGCTTATTTTTATTTATATGTTAGCACTAATTAGCAGGTATATGTGTCTGTGCTCACCATACCTACCCGTTAACTAGCTAATTAGACAGCAAATGAATTAGCCTTGGGTTAGCCTTCGAGCAAGACGCCCAGCTGTGCTAACGATGCTAACAGAAGCATTATGTTTACAACAGTTATTAAACTGCACGCATCGAAGTCTCAGATCCACACACACCCCACCTCTTTGCCCATTTTTGGATTAGCTGGGAGTGAGGTGGAGGCAGGCTCTGGTAAGATGGCAACAGCGGAGCAGCTCGCTCTGAGCTGCAAAACTACTCTTAAGAAACCTGTGGGTGACATTCATCTTTATAGACAGTCTATGCTTCAAATGTCTTTCCTATAATGACCTCTAATCATTTTAATGTTTGACCGCTTAGTTTCATTTGAGAGTTGAAACATTTTTTGCAACTTTATAAACTGTTGAAAACATTTCCAAACCATCAAATGCAGAGTGCCTGCAAGTTTTAACAACTTTGTAAACTGATTTTTGTGCCAACTGGAAAAGAGAAAGAAATGATTTGGTAATTTTCTTTCCTCCATTTAAGCAGCTCCGTTTCAGGATCATTTACTGCAACATTTAACTGCTGCCAAGTATTTAATTAGAAACATTTTAGCTTCCATGTTCTTTGGTTTGGTACGAGGAGTGTTTTTTGCTTTTACCACGGTTTGACTTGAGAATGTGAAAGTGAAAACGAATGTGTTGAATTTCAATTAATTTTCTTTCAAGACTTCTAAATGACACGTCGTGTGTAGATTTCACGGGGAAGGAGACGGTGTCAGTGTGTGTGGGCAATTGTGTGTGAATGTGCGGTCGGTGTGTGAACGAGAGAGTGAGTTTCATAGTGAGTAAATGTCAAAGTGTCACAGCTTTAATTCAGTGAAAGTGAAGCCACGGCCTGTCCCTGCTCTCACAGTCACTCTGAACAGCACAGTGCAGGGGTTACTGGAAATTAGCAATGAAGAGTGAATTTACCTAAAAGTCAGTTCATCAAGAAGAAGTTCAAGAAAGATGGTGCTTATTGCAACATCTAACTAACTCAGTAATATATGTGTCTACATTGCAAGAAAAGTCTGATTTTTTTTTTGTGTGTAATATTCACTGGTTGAAAGAACGGGGTGATTTGCCTGTTCTTACTACTACAACCTCTCTGACCCTCGTCATTGTTTTTCCATCGTTGTCTGTCAAACCTCGCACATATTCATTTCTCTTTTCTCCTAAACTCATCTCAGTTCTCCCCCTTCTGCTTTCAGAGCAACTCATCATTTTATAGCGGCTACTAACAGGTGTAAATGGCTGTATATGTGGATCATGATAATTACAGAATTATCACAGGACGCAATCTGCAGTGATAACAGTGTCTACATCCTATTTCCTCCACCCTCCCTGAGATGCTCTGCAGCAACCAGTGGTGTGAACCTTTGGCAAAAAGAGTGGGAGTATTATAGTTAGTAAAGAATGACAGGCACCGTATTTACCAGTCATCTCAAACACACCAAGACAGAAGGAAATGTTGAATCTGGCTCAACTTTTGCCGCAACTCTACACAATGTCATTCAGCAAGTTGCTGTCTTGGCCAATCACAAACATACATGTGCACATTGCTGCTAGAATGCTTTGTAACATGAACGTGTGTTTTCCTGCTGTTTTTCAGAGACAAAAAGATAAAAATAACGTCTGCTGTGAGTTATAAAATCCTTTCTCAGAGTATTATAAACCATTGCGCCGTCTTCAAACTCATGAATCTGTTGCTCAAACCGTCCGTCCTGGATTACATTTGGTGAGTGACACAACACACCCAGGACTGTTTGAGACATAACAGTTTACTGTCATTTCTGCTTTTTGCAAATCCTTCCTACAATTATACAGTTGCTCTAATTGTTTGTATGACTGTTTACAGACCAAAACAAAATTTGGGTTTCATTTACACTTTTCTACAGATGAGGATTTGAACCTTTTCACCTGACTTGTCTGGAAACTTGTCTTTGTCTGGCTGCATCTGCTGTGTTAATCAGGGACCATAATCATAACATATCTATATAAATAGAATTATAAAATAAAAATCTAAGAAACTATTTTAGTTTACTAGTATACTAAGTATTTTAAATCATGTTTGGGAAATATTTTCCACAACATTTCTCTCTATACTTAATTTTAACCTCCATTTCTCTCTCTCCCTCTCGGCCTCTCACCTCTTTGCGGCTCTCGTCCAGCTCCTTGCTGCTCTCCACATTGACCATCATGCTGTTGGAGTTGGGCAGGTTTCCCCCAGCTCCCGTTGCCATGGCTCCTGCTGCCGCACCAACGTTATTGGCTGCAGCGCCTCCCTGAGCTCCCCCGCAGTTTTCGGCAGGGACCACGGCGCCCCCTCGTGGCGGGAATTTGCCGTCTATGATCATCTCCATGCCGCCCTTATTGGGTGTCAAGTCTCCCTCAGTCTCCACGACGATGCCGTGGCGCTTGTCGGCACGGTAACGCTTGCCCATGTACTTGTAGAAGAGCAGACGACGGTCGGCGATCCAAGCCAGTATGACACACACTGGGAAGTAGAGCAGGGTCACCACGGCCTCCCACACCTGAAACACGCACGCACGCACGCACGCACGCACACACACACACACACAAACACACACACACACACACACACACATTTCTCCTAATTACCGTTGCATGCTGTCAGGTGTTGGATTAAAGATCATCATTAAAATGATTTCCTCCCTTTAGATGCACAGTGGCTGAAACTGGGTGCACCGTGGACACATAGAGACGGTGACGCATTATCAGGAGAACCAACATTAAGTGTCGCAGTGGCAAGTGCAAGTCTCTGCACTCTACAGGAGGGATGAACACCATTCTGCCAAAAGATGTTCCCTCGGGTGGTGTTTTGAGGATGTTGGTGGAGAGTGCTGTCTGACACATACGTAGGTGTTCAACAGGGTGGAGATCAGGGGCCGGTTTCACAAAGATAGACTTTGACTGTGACTTACAGTAGATAGAACAAAGAGTTCGACTTCAGATAGACTGAGTCTAAACTCATCTGTTGCACAGAGCAGTTTAGTTCTTGACCATCTTAAGCTGGTCTGTGGTACAGGAACAATCCATCCTCTCAGCTCTGTTTACTCCAGCAGAAAGTGTTTGTCTTTGGGAAGAATTCAATTCAGGAGGTTTTACTTGGGAAATTCAGCCAGGAGTGAAACAACTAAAATAAATGAATAATAAAAACAAAGAAAAATCTAATTTGTAAAACATTAGCTGCAGTCTCTAAAAACTCCCTTCTGTTGTTGGGTGCTGCTGGTCAGTGCAGGTGTCATTGATTGTTACCATGGTAACATTGGTCTTACGTCTGAGTTAGGCTGGGGGCAAGGTGTCTAATGATTTTGGCTTAAAATGAGTCAGTTTGTATTTTTGTGAAATGGTCTGAGTAACATTAGATTAATCTATGAGCAACATTAAGACCGGACCAACACTGCAGACCAGTCTGAAACGTCTTTGTGAAACTGGCCCCAGGTGACTGTGAAGGCCACAGCATAGGATAGGGTTTAGGATGGGGACATTGTCATTCAGTTTCTCCAATCATTTTTCAGGATTTTTCCATTTATTAGTCGCCCGTCTCTGGCTGTAATTCTGGTGCAATGTGGCACACACTGAAAGGATGGAGTGTCATGCAGATATACAGTATATTCTGTAGTAGTCACTTCAGCTGAACTCCTGTAAATACAGCAGACAGTTTAATGAGCTGGAGGAGACAGGAAGACTCCTCTGAGGAGAAAGCTGTTACTGTCCAGGAGGAGAGCTGCAGGACACAAATACACCAAACCAAATATAAGAAAATCTTCATATCCAGCAGCACAGATTCAAGGCAGTGCCATATCAGTGTCACATCAGTGCATGACAACACATTGTAGCTGTAGCTGCACTTTGTAGTACAATGCAAAAATCATTTTCATTAGTACAGTCTGCTCCCAATATTAAGCTCAGGTAGGTTCTGCCTCACAGATGCAGATCTCAAAACCTGAACCAGTAAAACTGATAAACAACTGATTGCATTTAGATCAGTTGCATTTAGTCAGTAATATTTGGGTGCATTTACATGTGTACAATATCACTATTACTGTTAGAAAAGCAGTAGCAGAAGCAAAACTGAGAGCCCCACGTTGTTTTTCAGCAATCTTTGCTTGGCAGTTTATCCTTTACGAAAGGAAGGAGACATAACATTGACCAACATGTCTCCCTCTCACTGTTATCCCAACCTTCATTCAATATTTTCCATTTCTGATGTGACAAATGGACATGGCTTCATCGAATCAAAAACAAATCAAATGTCATTATAGTGTTGTACCACCCGGGCTGCATGACCTCACTTCTATCACGCCACACACCTTTCTGAAAGAGGGTTTATTTGGGACCAAATTAGCAAACAAATGGACAAAAGTGGTGAACAGTACCACTCATTCTATCTTTCCTCTGTTCCTGTAAACCACTGAGTGTGTCTCACCTCCACCACGCCCGGCGACATGACGGACAGGATGAGGTAGAGCCAGATGTAGGCGAAGATGCTCCAGAAGGCGGTGATAAAGAACACCCTGAGGTGTTTGATCTTGCGGGTCTCGTCGTTGGGGATCACCCACACGCAGATCCCGATGATCACGAACATGTTGAAGGCAGCGCTGCCAACGATGGTTCCTGGTCCCAACTCGCCGGCCTCAAAGTTGTGACCACACACCTGGAGGGATACAGTGTGTGTAAGGTTTGTGTTCGGGGGCTGGGGGATGAATCCACACATACCCCCCTGTGATAGATGTTTTTATGTGTGTGTGTGTGTGGGTGTGTGTGTACCTCTATAACAGACAGCAGTATCTCCGGGGCGCTGGAGCCCAGAGCCATGAGCGTCAGATTGGACACAGTTTCATTCCAGATTCGAACCGTCGCCACTGATGTTTCCCCGTTAGGCATTGTGATGGTCACCTCCTTCTCCTGTTGGCCCAGACACACACAACACAGACACACACAGTCACAGACATGGTGTTGGTGTTACTGTACTTGTGATCACATTCTACAGCTGCACATATAACTGTACATTAATGCCCTGGATAAACTCTCCAACCAAACTTTAGATTTCCTTGCACACCTGCACAGGTGTGTCCAGTCTTCAGCTGCTTAGACCTGTGCTCGGGCAGGGAGGCATGCCAGGTGTAATTTGTCCCACTCAAACAGGAGCAACAAAGCAAAGCAAACAACAAATGTATGTATATGTGGCCTTTAAAAGAAACCCTTAAGATTTAAATCTAAAACATTGTCCCTATTAGTCTTGTTAGTTATTAGAACATTTTTTATAATAAGATGAAAGATTAAATTATACCCTACACATGAGTATGTGTCATACTTGGTTGTAATAGCATTACTGAGCTGCTATATTTCAGTTTTTCAATTTTCAATTTATCTAAAGCCTTTTTATTTACTGTTGTGTCGTCAGAGTCTGCAGCAGCAGCAGCAGCAGCAGCAGCAGCTCTTTGTCTGGAACAAACAAAGAGCTGGGTAATCAGCATGAGCAGCAACAGGCACCAAATAATTCACCTAATGCAGCAGATAAAGTCCAACTTCAACAGGAAACCACATCCCCACCCCACAGTCTAACTGACAGGTGAGCCACTGCACGAACTACACAGCCGAGTGTTGAACGAGAGAGATAACAATGGAAACTGTGTTTGAATTTTAATGTGGTTTCTAATGCTGAAGCACAGCATGAATTAATTAAGAATGTGTCTTTGGAGTTTGGTTGAGAGGTGAGGGATTCAGTATCTTCCCCAAGTGCACTGTGACGAGGAGCCGCAGGGGGATCAAACCTGTGGCTTTCTCATTACAAACAGTCTCTCTCTAAGCAGCCGCCTGCTCGCCATGTTTAACCACAGAGACAGATTTATCCCTCTGTCAGTGCTGGATTCATCACCATATGTAGTTCATTCACTGATACACTGTACTACTGTACGTCCCCGCTAGACTCATAAATCCTCATAATACCAGACCACACACACACACACACACACACACACACACACACACACACACACACACACACACACACGGATACTTGAAGTGCACAAAAGAACATGAAGAATAAAATATTTGCACATACAGTGCAATACTAACAAACAAGCATACAGACTGAGACTGGAACACATGCACACGCACGCACGCACGCACACACACTCACACTCACACTCACACACACACACACACACACACACACACACACACACACACACACACACACATAAAAAGCATTACCCCTGATAGA
>NW_019524975.1:335868-337077 GCF_002814215.2 Seriola lalandi dorsalis | reverse complement strand
TAGTAGCTAACGGAGTGGCAGCAGACACGAGCAGCGGCATCAGTATTTCTCTGTCCTCTCCTTGAATATTATATATATATATATATATATATATTATATCTGTCTCTCCTCATCCTGTCTCTGTCTCTTCTGCTGGGACTCTCATTATTTATCTCGTCATCCCTCTCTCCCCTCCCTTTGATCTACTCAGATATCTTTTCATATTTTAAAGCCACACCGCAGGTTATTCAGAATCTTGCAGCGTGTGGATGCAGGTCAAACTTCCTTCACCTGCACCCGAAAAAAAACTAAAGAAAAACAACAAAGCTGGGAGCTTAAACGTTTAAAGTCCAGCTAAAGCAGGTTTCTAGGTTTGAAATCAGTATTAGAGGCCAGGACATTTATATTCTGAGATAAAAAATGCATCAGATTCTATTTCCATTCTCTCAACAAAGACAACCTTGAGCTCAGAGCTTTTGAATGAACTGACAGATTTTCTGTTTCATAATACATGACAGGCTACTTATATGCAGAGCTGGAGAAAGTCCACAGCTCCATTACTTGAGTCACAGTATAGATGCTACTGGTCAAATATTACTCCTAGTGAAACTTGTTCAGTCAGATTTCTTCTTGAGTTAAAGTTACTTGATTTTAAAATGTTCTCAAAAGTACATTTTTTTAATGACAACATATTGTTGTATCGTTCCCCATTTACAGAACCTACTGACTGACTGTGGAACCTGTGGAATAAAAAGGAGCGCTATAGGTTGGGATACAAAACAGCATGGCAGTGTTCTGACACAGCTCTGGCAGATGTGTGTGTGTGTGTGTGTTTGTGCAGATTTCACACGGACAGCTGAACTGCTGTAGCTGCAGCCTCCACAGACACAAAAACAACCTAACCTAGTTACACACCTGTATCTTCATTGAATCTTTAACCTTTACAATACAATATTTCCTCATGCGACTAAAGCACGCCAAAAGTTTTTTATGGATATGTTTCGTTGCTCGCAGCACTTAGATCAGAGAACGACTGTTTTAGGTTAAATACTGAGAGTCAACACTGGCTTGAAGCAGCGTGCTGTTTAATTAGCTGAGCAGCTAATCAACTATCTTGCTTGATAACTGACGTTTGCAGTGCACTGTGCCCCAGTGGGTGTTTGCTCAGTGGCTCATTCACCAAGCTAAGATGCAGGTGTTCGGGGTTGTAGGTTGGAACAGAAGAAGGAG
>NW_019524975.1:306300-335848 GCF_002814215.2 Seriola lalandi dorsalis | reverse complement strand
CCAAACCTCCCAGGACCCTTCCTCTCTTTTTCTACAGCGCTTATGACGGCACACACACACACACACACACACACACACACACACACACACACACACACACACACACACATAAAGGACGAACCATGCCAAAATAGCTGTTGTGGCTGCCACAGTGATGGATTGTGGGACACAATCAGACATTCATTTACATTGACCTTGAAAAGGATGGATGAACACCCTCCTTCCTCCATTAACCCTTTCATTTCTCTTAACCCCAGACTCCCACCCCCCCAACCGCCCCCGCCCTCCCATCTCCTTTACCTCCGCTCTCTTTCTCTATTCATGCCCTCACTACCTTTTCATTATCACACATATTTTCCTTTCCTTCACATTCCTTTCAAATACGTTCCCATCCGTGTGTCTGTTGAGTGTTGAACAGAACTGTAAGAAGTGATTTGAATCAGAAAAGTCATTTGTGATTTATTTAAATGAGGCAAGTTCGTCTTTGCAGCAGGGTGCCAAGGGAGAAAAAAAAAAAGACACAGGGTCGTCCGGGAAAAAAGTAGAACCAGGCTTAACTTTTACTGCAATGTGACATCATCCGGCGAGAAGCTGCGGGGGCCCGTCAGATATATGCAACTGCAACAGTTTATTCTGTCACATGAAAACATATTTCTGCTGTTTACTCTGCACTGGGACCAAATATATAAGATTGATAACTCCTGTCTCACAGTGTTGAGCTGCTTTATACAGTACTTAGGACTTTTTACTCCACTGCATTTATTTTACAACTGAAGTTACTAATTCATTTGCGAACTCATAATAATTCAAAGTTAATAAAACAAAATACAACGTTATTTTTGTTTTTGGAATGATACAAAATATAATATATTCAGATCATATTAGGTGCATTGATTCACATAGTACCCAGCAGTGTATAAAGTTATTAAAATGAGCTCCATCTTTACCAGCTGCAACATTAAAGTGATGGACACATGATCCAGCAATAATAATAATAATCCAATGATATCATAGACAGTATTTGGAAATGGCCATTCTGCAAGTATATTTTAAAGCAAATACTTTTAATACTTTTAGGTTTATGATAATAAGTGAGTGTGTTTTTCATTGTCCTTCCTCTTCTCTTTCCTCCCTCCAGCTGACCATCACGTCTCCTTGTCTTCCTCCCCCACACTGAGCATCAGCCTCCATCCAAACCTCCCAGGACCCTTCCTCTCTTTTTCTACAGCGCTTATGACGGCACACACACACACACACACACACACACACACACACACACACAAACACAAACACACACTTCCACTAAGTCCACCACAGTATACACTAAGAGGGATAGACTGCACCTCAGTGATTCTTGCTGTGACTATTGTCCTCCTGGGTAAAAGACACCGTGTGTGTCTCTGTCAGTGAAAACAGCTGAGGGTCATTTACACTATTACAGAGGGAGATAAATGGATGGAGAGGGAAATGTGTGTGAGCCCATGAAGGACACTCATCAGGCCGAGCTTGCAGTAAAGAGATGGTGATATGATGACGCAGACACATGCACTGGCAGCTTCACTCCATCAATGGTCAACAAACACACTCACTGACCTTGAACATATCAGACCTTAATGAATCATTTAGGTCTAAATCCCAGACCAGAATACACCTACACTGCCTCATAATGGGTTAACATGAAGTACAGCTATTTTTAGCTGTCTTATTGCACAGTCAGCACAGTTTCTGCAAACAATATGAAACTGAACAAAACTCCATGGGAGGTAGAGATTTTAGAGCAGTGGTTGCAGGGGCGGGCTGCAGAGGTCCTGCATGTGGGCCGACAAATCATTTGCAAAACACTGCAATTTTGGTGGAAGGATGTAATTATAAATATATATAATTAAACTTATTGGCTCTGGCTGTTTTGTTTTATATATATTTAAAACAAAATGATTTAAAAAAAAAAAAAATGTTAAAAAAACTTTCATTGTTTTAATTTTTTTTTCTCATATTAAGGCCCATAGCAAAAACTGGACTATCAAAGAGCGTGAAGAAGACAGATGGTGAATCGGCAAGTGAGCTCAGCTTTCAGTTCACTCATGAGTGCTCCATCGTTCTCATTAAAATAAAAAGTTCTCTGAGATGCTTTGAAAAAGAAGAGCTCTAGACACTTTATTTGGCCTCTGTATTGTTTTGGGGCTGGATGCAATTTTCAGATTTTGTGAAGTGGCCCATGAGTTGGAAAAGGTTGGGAACAAGGAGGATATGATGTGTTTGAAATCTGTGTCAATGCAACAACTCATTAGTGACAAAAACAAGAAAACGAAAAGATTCCTGACTTAAAAATTAAACAAATGAAGTTAGTTCTGAGTCACAGTGAAATTCTTTCAGTAACCATTGTGTTGATGGCTGGTGCCTCCAAAGACTGTAAGACAAACTCTCCTTTCTAATGTTGGATTTCTACATTGAATGTTTTGAAATCAGACCCTTGCCTCTTTATCTACAGGCTTCATGGGTGCTGCGCTTCACTTACTTCTGACAGCAATGCATGTTTCCCTTGAAGAGGACATGCTCAGACAACTATAGAGATTCGTTGTATTCAATTAGCTTTTCAAATCTGGGAAAAATTTATATTAAATAAGTGAAAACACAATTCCCATCTGGTATGTTCATCAGGTTTAAAGAGCAACGTGTCAAACATGAACTGGTTCAAGCTTCTCAGCTGTAACGATTCACTGCTTTAAAGATGGTTTTTCTTCTTGGTATTTTTGCCTTCATTAGACATTTGACAGCGAGGAGGCAGACAGGAATCAACAGGAGCAAGACGGGGGTTTGACATGCAACAACAGTGTCCGGCAGGAGCTGAACAATGTGGCCGCTGTGTAACCAAGGAGACTTCAAGACTTTAAGCTTTAGGCATTTTTTACAATTTAAAGTTTTATGGACTAAACAATTCACTGAAAAATGATCGCAGGCTAAATGGATACTTAAAAAAAAGCAACTGTAAATTGTTGTCCAATCTGGAAACTATCCCATCATGCTTTGAGTGAAGGCAGGATACACCCACAGTCAGTTTGCCTCCTAGAAAATGAATCATGATACAGCATGTCATTAAAAAAAAAAAAATCATAATATCAAATTGATCGTGATCTAAAGTGAAAGAAGTAAGAATTATTTTCCATTATGTTCTATTCAGTTCAGAAAAAAGTCAAGTGGCAGACATCTGCACATACGCATAAGTCGCTCACATGAAGCAGTTAATGGCATGTTCCCACTGTTCCCTCCTTGACTCCACCACCAGTCTATTCCTCCATTCACCCGTCCTCACCTGTGACGTGATGACCTCTATAGACGCCATGAAGCGATCTGCGATGATGGACACTCCCAGGAACATGTACATGAGTGACACGAAGTAGACCACAGCTCTGGCCACCTGGTCGCCGAGGCCGGGCTGGTTGGGCTGCCAGACGGGCAGCAGGATGCCGGGCCTGCACACTGTCGCCTCCTCACACTTGCCTTTGATGCCGGGCTTGGTGCTGTTACCGTAAGACACGGAAGGCAGGAAGGACGAGGGGAATATGGAGGGTGAGACCGCTCTTAGGTCGGGGTCGCCGCTGGGCTCAATACGCTGGGACTCTGGCTGACAGGGAGGCAGCAGGAGGAGGAGGGGGAGGAGAAGGAGGATGGAGGTGGGTGAGGCGAAGGGAGACATGACAGCGCGTAGTTCCCACGAGAAGTGGGAGAGAAGGGTGGAGGCAGAGGACGGTGGGTTTAGGCTGAGGAGGTGGGAGGGGGAGGCGTCGGTAGAGCTGAGGGTGGTGCGACTAGCTCACCTACAGGGAGAGAGAGAGAAGGAAAAAAGGAGGAAGTTAGTTTGTGACACACTGAAAAAACCTTCAAATTCCAAACACAGAACTCACAACAGACCAGACAGTCTGTTGTTCTGAAAACAGCTTCTTCCTCAGAGAGTTTGTTCGTTTGACAAAAACACATCATGTTTCAATGTAAGCAACAACAAAAAAAACTGCAGCTGTTTTGACTCCTTTTCATCAACACTGTGAGACAGGAGCAGAGAGGACAGAAACAGAAAGATCTGGAGTTTTAAAATAGGCTGTCACAAAAGTACACACTCTCATAAATCACAGGCATACAAGCAGTCAGTGTGTACATGTCCAGTTAGCAAACAGCTCCAGCTAACATCTGTTCAGCTGGATATTGGCTGGCAAGTACATGTAGCAGGTGGCGCTGAGTAGAAATATGGCAGTTGCATCAATTAGTGAGATGCAGGGTTGTAGGCGGAGCGCAGGTTGCAAGGTTGGTTCAGGCCGGTGGAGTGGGGCAGGTGCACACCTCATTTTATATGCAGGTGTGCAGGGGAGTGCATGTAGTCGGTAGGAAAGTAGATTGACGTACCAAACTGTTTTTGTTTGGTTTTAGGGGTTTCTTTTGAGTTTTTTTTTGTCTAGTCCACCGTGGCAAGTTACCTGGTAGCAGGCATAAAGATGTGGGTATTGGGTATTGTCCGGGCAGGCTTCAAGTGTGACAAGGGTGTTCCTTGAATATAACAACAATGTGCGTAAATTGTGTGAAAGCGTTAACTCATTTGAGTGCGCACTGTTTCTTGATTGTTATGTGTACGAAGCTTCCATAGAGGACGGTGATAATCTCAGTGATTTTCTCTAGGAATTCATAGAATTTAGTAAATTAAAGTATGTCGTCTGCCTGGACTGCTGACATCACATCAGTATTTATAAAATGGTTGGGTAAGATCTTAGTTTCAGATAAAGAATAATAACATAAGGTGGAACTCAGATCACTTACAGACCTTCAAGAACATCCAACTCTTTTTTTACTTTTCAATGTGGAATCCCTCTCGAGAAGAGTGTGTTTACCAGAAAGAGCCCAGGCTCAGTTCTATTCTCTAGTCTTCACTGCTCATATGACAGCGGCCCTTGAACATCAAGCAAAAACTGAAATGGGTGTATTTAAACATCCAATACTAAAAGAAATAAAAGAATTCTGGGAAACGGAAGTAGGTGAAAAGAAAAATGAAAAAACGTTTTTACAAAAGAGGTGGTGAAAAAGTGAAGGAAGGAAGAAGAGATAGAAAGACAGACAGAACCGGATGTCACATGAAAGAGATGAGGAGGAGGAAGGAAGGACAGAAGAGAAGAGATGGAAAGACTGAGAGGGTAGATAAAGGTGTGCAGAGTACACTGCAGCATTATTACACTTTCCAACCTGTCTCCAACAAACAACATTTCTATACAACTAAACTGCAACAACAAGCATGTTCTGCTGGTTGGATTATGTTCACAGACAAAGTATTTTTTTGAATGGAGGAAGCGCTACATTTAGGATTCGCCAGGAGATGCTTGGCGTGGATGGATGGCATATACAAGGACACAGCTGTCACACCAGAGACTGGGGTTCAGATCAGAGAACAGAGAACAGGGAGAGGCAGAAGACGGCAGTCACAGACAGGTGAGAGGAAAGGGAAAGAAAGAAAGACAAATATAGAAGAAGAGACAGGTGGAGAGATAATGATGGGAGGAATATGGCAGAGAGTTGAAAGATAGAAGAAGAGAGTGAAAGAAGGGACAGAGAGAGGAAGAAGAGATGAGTTACCATGGTGACCTCTGGTAAAAGAGGCTGTTTGATTATATTTGAGTCACGTAAACCCGGAACTATTCACCAAATGTCACTCTACTCTGTCTGGTTATTGCCAGGTTTTGACAGCCTTCGTTGCTCCCTGTCTTGTGTATCTCTACAACTCTATGAGTGTGTGTGAGCTTGTTCTTATATCCTGGTGGGGACTTTAACCTGAGTGCACACTGACCCATGGAGGTGTCACCATGGGGACAAAAACTGACACTTTTGAGGGTTAAGACTTGGTTTTAGTGATGGGCTAGACTCGGGTTCAGGGTTAAGTGTTGTTAGGAGTGTGATGGTTAAGGTTAAGGTTTGGGTAAAGGGCCGTTGAATGCATTATATCAGCGAGTGTCCCCACAGGTATAGTGCAGCAGGTCTGCGTGTGTACACCAACTGGTGAGATTTAAACCTCAGTGTGAAACCAAAGCATGGACAGATGGACCCAACCCTGTTTCCTACAGTATGTGCATTGGCCCTTCTTCTACCTCTCTCTTCCTTCCTCTTGTTTCATCTCTCTCTCCATCTGTCCATTTGTGAGGAGGAGAGCACCTGCTAACGCCTTCTGTTGTAACACACACCTCAGATAATCTCAGTTTAGCACCTTCTCTCTTTTAACTTCTATTCTCTCTATCTCTGCACCACCGTTCTCTGTCATCATATTTAAGATTGTGTTCATGAGATGAACGACAGTAAAAAGATTTGTAAAGGACTTCTTCATTAAGGTGTTATTCCTTTCGGTATTTAATGCGTATGATATTGTCCTCAAAAAAGAGAGACTAATTTGATTTTAAGCTTCTTTTTTTTTAAGTTATCTTTTGGAAATTTTATATTTATAAATGATGTCACACACTTGAATAATTTGTGGTGAAAGACTGAAGAAAAAAATGAATGTTTCACTGATCATTTTGGTTCATGCAAACTATAAATCCATAATAAAACATAGCTTTACAATGTCCATAAGACATAGTTACAAAACAAAACTCTTTGAATGGAGTGACACACCAGCAAAAGAACAATCCCAGTTTACTGACAAACCACCAGCTGTAATGAACTGGTGGCTTCCTGCTGCTGTACAATGATAACACTTCCAGTTCAAACAACAAACCAAGGTCAGCCTCTTCAAATGTTGGATGTCTCCTCTGACAAACCTGACCACTCATCTGGAGACAACAAAGTATTTTGACACGACAAACATCACACACGGGAGTTAGATGTTTACATTCTGTGTGGTTTTGATTTGGATTTGTGTAACTACACAACGTGTTTATTCTCTGTGTTTGCTTCTCTGTATCTCCTGTGGCCTGAACCCAAAAGCACAGTAAAGGCTGCTGAACGCTTCTGCCAACAAACACAACAGGAATGAAACGAGAGTCGTGTTGTCAGGATGAAATGTGCTCCACATCCAGAAAGGTCTGTTTGTTCTCAAAAACCATCAGACAAGTAGCTCCAGGCTGCTGCTCTCCTATTGGTCCGTCTCATATTAGACTCTAATTATCAGCTAGGATGCTCAAGTCAAACGGACAGAGGCTGATGTGAATTGGCTCCAATAATAGTCTGCACACACAGTATATTCAATCACATAAACACACACAACACAACACAGCAAAGTTCACAGTGTCATCACACACACACAAACACACACTTTTTCTTCTTCTCATTTTGAGACCAGTGTTCATTGATGGAGGGCTGAAGGAAATGTCCTCCACCAAAGCCCAGGAGGGGCCCATGCAGAGGTTGTGTCAAGTGTGACAATTTACTTGCTGACTTATATGTATTTACACATAAACATGTAAATATTAACATATAAATATGTGCTGAAAACACATCTGAACTTGTCATCTGAAACCCCCACCCCTCAATGTTGAAAATGGTGCAGTCTCTCTCTGTCTCTCCCAACAGTCTGTCCAGCTATACGATTAATCTGTTTGCAGTATTTCCATGCTTTAACCAGAGCTGCTGAAGCAGCAAGACAGGGTCAGGAAGGGACGACATCTAACGAAGAGAGAGATGAATATGAAGAGGAGGCCAACATGCTGCTGTGGCAGAGCCAGCTAGGGCAGAAGCAACAGGTGAGACTGACAGCAAACAGAGACACAGAGCTGTATACATATTGTTCAGTCATTTATTTGTCTTATTTTGTAAGTACTTTGTCCTTGTTTTTCATCACTTTCACTTTTCACTCACTCTGCATCCTCTTGTTGTTTTTCATCTCTTTGGCATCAATGAGTGTCTTTTTATAGACAGACTTTCCAACAAGACATGCTAACAGTCGACTCATACAGAGTCAGAGGAAGAGGTTGATGATAGGACTCAATCAGATTTGAGGAGGGGTCTGTGCCACCCCTGGCCAACCCTCTGGCCAATGGTCTTGTGGTCCAAACTCAAACAGCCAGCTCAGCACACACTTCGTCTCATTTATCTAAACTCTTACTGCTCTGCATCTGTAAAAGGAAAGCTTTATAACACTGACTAACACTCTTTTGTACATCTGTTCTCAGTTAAGAGTTAACATGGTTAAAAAAGATTCCCTTCTTCTTTTTTTTTTCTTTTTTCTTTTTCTTTTTGAGGTTAAACTCAAACCCCATCACTTAAATCAGAATCATAATAATGCAGAGAACATTTTGGCTAATGGAAGAGAAATCGTGGCCGTTTCACCTGTAACAGTGAAGTGAGTTCAGGCGACAGAGGGAGAGTACGGAGATCCTCCATCGAGTCTGCAGTAAAATGCTGAAATACATATAAAATTAATTTACCATAAGAGTGTTGAGTGTGACTGATGATGATAGGGTGTTTTGTCAGTAAACTGATGTCATTAATGACATGAAGGTTTTATATTAATTCCATTTGTCCCCTCTGACTGTCTGTTTTAGCTGCCTGCTTCCTTCAGCCGAGCCGGGACCACCTCCAATTTGAAAGTGATAGAGTGAAGATGAGCTAAAATGAGAGTGAGGACTCCACTGTGATTCTCATATTCACCAGCAGGAGTGGATTACTTCTAACTTCTTTTGATGTATTCCCTTTTAAAAGGTGCAATTTGAGAGAAGTTATTCATTTACCTGACATGACGATAGAGGAACACGAATGAGAACCATCATTGAAAAAAAAGTAAGGACACAGGTGTGACCTCTCCATTTTATGAATCTGTAGAAGTAGAGATGTGAAATCATGCTGCTGCTGTTGACATGCGTTTCCTTGTCTCTGTGTTTCCAGCAGGTGATTTGCACAAATAGCAGTAAGACAAATAACTTAGAAATCTTGATGTTGATAACACGGAAGAGTGATGGATGAAGGTAGAGTTTAAAAAGAATTGGAAGAAGAGACTGGAAGGAGAATGATAGAGAAAGAAGGCAAGAAAGAGAGAGGAGGAAACCAAATGGGGGAAATGGCAGAAAAAGGGAGCACAAGGCAAAGAGGAGTAGAAGAAAGATGAGGGAATGGAGAGATTTGAAGGAGAAAGGGGGGCAGGAATGAAGGGTTGAAGTAGGGATGGAAGGTGCAGAAGGAGTGATACAAGGGTGTGGTAGAAGAAGGAGTGCAGGGTTAGAAGGAGTGATAGATGGTTTGAAGGAAGAAAAGAGAGATGAAAGGAGGGGGAGAAAGGTGGAAGAGCAGTATGAGAAGTAAAAGGGGGGAGGGTAACTGAAGAAGGGAAGATGAAGGGTTGATTACAGAGACGTAAAAGATGATAAAAATTGAGTGATGGAGACATAGATGGAGGTATTGAATGAGAAAAGGAGGGGGCAATTGGAGTGATGGAAAGAAGGTGAGATGAGAGGAGGGCCAGAAGAAGTGATAGAGACAAAGAAGGAGTCATGAAAGGAGTAACAGGAAATGATCAAAGTGAAGGAAGGTACGAGATGAAGGATAAAACAAGGGATAGAAAAGGCCACAGGAATGATGGAGGTTTGGAGGAATAAAAGGAGGGATGAAAGCTGGAGGAAAAAAGGAGGGACACGGAACGATGTGGACCCAAGTCATAAATATGTTTATAGTCGCCATTTGGAGTACAGGCGCAGTATGTTGCCATGACAACCAGGGGAGAGGTTTGGTGGGGTAATTAATCACCACAGGGGACGTTGAGGTGGGAGAGAGAGACAAAAAGAAAGAGAGAGGGAGGCCGAGAAATAGATGGTAAAAAGAGAGAGCGATAGAGAGCCTTCATTCATCTACAGGGGAAGACCAAGCACACACACACGCACGCACGCACACGCACACGCACACACACACACACACACACACACACACACACACACACACACACACACAACTACCACCACAGCACACAATGTTTATTTTCTGAAACAGATCCAGTTCCCTTCATGAATAGGAATTAATTATACATGATAAGAATATATGCCACCAGAATGTTGGAGTTTCCCCATTGGCTGTTGCTATATCAAAATGATTTGGCATGAACAATTTCTATTACATATTATCAGGGGGCGTTTACAGGAAGTGCTGCCAACTCAGGAACTTTGTAACTTGTGACTGTGACGTTCTGGAACCATTCAGTGACTCAAACAAGACTGGGTCAAACCTAAAGTATATGGCTGCACTGCGTACGGTCATTGTGGACAATTGAGGACGTAGTTGAAAGCTGTAAACAACTGACATCATTGCGTCCTATTTGCATTGCGCCCGGTGTCAGCTGGTTTCAGGTTTACGTGTAAGTATGAAATAGTGACTGAAACGCAGCGTTCGGCTGACCAGTGGTAGAACAATGATCACTCAACTCTATCACTCAGTCAGTCACCGACATTCGCATTATAGGGCTGTTGTGATCCAGCCAAGAAGACTTTTTAGACAAACCTTATACTTTCCATAGAAGAGAGTCGTCAGTATTACCCTGCGAGCACAAGGCTTTTCCTGGACAGGTACACCTCTTTATGCGGCTCATTCAATTGACCATGAGGCAGCTGACATTGATGTGAATGAGCATCTAACTTTGTTGTTCTGAGTGATCATTTTAGATGCAAATATAGTGGAAATATAGTTGTTGTGTTTGGTGATTTTGTCAGACAGTGTTGTGGCTATAAAATCAGGATTTTAGCAGCAGAGCAGCAGCTTGTAAATGACTTGAAAGTGACTGTTGGCTATCATGTAGTCTTAATGGGCTGTGTTTCAGTGACTGTTTTATACTTGTTCCATTTTCTGACGACAGAAAGAGAAAAACATGTAAATGAGAACAGCTTCATTGGGAATTTGTCTGTATCAAAATACTGTGTGTGTGAGCACAGAGAGGAGGAGAGAAGCAAACAGATAAAGGGCTGGAACTGGTTGACACTGGGCTGAATGCAAATACGATGGTGTCCAGCCATATACAAGGTTTTGACCTTGTTTATGATACACACATAACTGCACACACCATCACACTCACGTACATGCTCCTCTTCTTCTACTGTTTCATTCCTTATCTGTCGATGCTTGTATATCTGGTCTCTCCCATCATGCATGTTACAGTAAGTGCCTTCATTAGCCTCTGGCTGTAATCCTCCACTCATCTAACAGACTTTTAAACAGAGCATTAAACAATGATGGCTGATGCTGATAGGTCTATTCCTATTCATTTCTTTTTGTGGTGGCCGGAAAGAAAGGTAAATTTAAACCTATTACTGTAACGTGTGTGTGTGCGCTCTGTGCACACACAGTTTTCTCTTCATGGCATAGCTAAACAAATTGCATGCACACACACACACACACACACACACACACACACACACACACACACACACACACACACACACACACAGAGGCTAGTTGGTGTAGCTGGCACTCAGAATGACATGCTGACCTGACAGGGGCTGAATGTCACAGTGTTCACCTATGCTGCACTGAGCATCAACACAAGGCGCCGAAAAGAAAGAGAAGAGGCTGGACCTCAATCAGTGTTACAGCTGTTGATAAAAAATAAAATGTTGAGAGAACTGAAATTTTCAAGGCAACAAGCTTCAAGAAAATTTCAGTAGGGAAATTTTAACTTAATTTCTGAAGTTTAAGGTTTATCTAACTTTTTTAAAATGTATATATTTATCTATTTTTTTTTTTTGAATTTTACATAATGTTAACTTTCTATAAGTTAAAGTGTTATGTATGTTCCCCTGACCTCCCCTGTTGTAATCAACCTTGAATGTCTGGACATTGGTGATATCATTTTAATGATTTAATGATGATTTTAACTACTTTTCACTCCTAATACTTTTTCTTCTTTTGAGTCTCTGCGTTTTCTTTTTAACTGTCCAGCATCCGGTACTGTGTGTTTTGATTTATAGGCTGCCGAAGGCTAAGACTGGTTTCATTCAAGAACTTTCTGTGCTTCTCTAGTTTATTATGGCCAAATATGAGGAGTTCTTATCCCTGGCAATTTTAATATACACGTTTCACTGCTGATTTTATTAACCTCTTTGAGTCTTTTAGTCTTGAGCAGTCCTTGAACCTCGTGCTGTCCTGTGGTGTCTGTCCAATAAATGTTGAATTGCTAGATTTTATTGTCTCTGATAACAAAACTGTGATTTTCCATACTTGCTCCCGCCTCCCGCTCATAAGCCCCCTATCTGTACCCCCTCTTGGTCTTTTAATTCCATGTCAGCTCGCAGTTTCTTAGCTGCCTCCACCTATAATACCTGTAATCAGAAGGGCCTCTCTGTCAAGGATCTGCCAGATAATTTTAATAGAAGATGTCAGAGCATCCTTGTTGACATCCTTGGGATGAAATGTGCAAATCGTAATGCCTCCCCTGATTTCAAGAGGCTCCAAACTCCAGATATTTCTTGAATCCTAAAAGCCTGATGTTGGCTCATCAGCGTGCAGTTAAAGAAGCAAAGCATTCTTACTTTTCCAGTTTGATTGCTAGTAATTGCCACCACCCCTGGTTTTATTTCAGGCAATCAGCTCAGTGGTTAATCCACCACTGAGATATGTGAGTAATCTCTCCACTATTTCTTCTATATAAAAACATGGCATTAGGCTCCAGATCAAACCTGTGACCAGAAATCTCCTCATCTGGACTGAGCCCTCTGCCAGTATATCTCACTTCAAAGCAGAACTCAATGCTAGAATTAGAGGAGGTAACTTCCACCTAAATTCCTGCACCTGTCAACTAAACATTATCCCCACTATATTTCTGAAAGAGGTGTTTCAGACGGTGGGAACACAAATCCTCTCTATTATCGACTCTTCTTTGTTTACTGGCTCTGTTCATTGCAATTTTAAAAATGCAGTTGTTCGACCTCTCATGAAGAAGCCTACACTTGACCCTCTTGTTTTTTTTCAGACCAACTTCAAACTTATCTTTTAAATCTAAATTTAGAAAAAGAGTGTTGCCTTTCAATTAATTTCTCACATGAACAACAGCAATAATTATGAGCAATATCAGAATTCAGTGCTTTTTAAGATTACAAAGGATCTACTGCTCCCAGCTGATTCTGGTTTCTGCTCAATATTAATTCTGTTAGATCTGAGCTCAGGTTATCACTGTTACATTTAATAAGGTCAGCATATCATCAGCCACTTAGACTTCATACTATGATTTCGTTTTCAGGTATCCAATCCATAACTATTAGAATAAAATTGTTACTTATATTTGTGTACTTGACAAGTGGACCAGTACATGTATATATACCGTATATCATGCATAAACATGTTTTTTTGTGACTCAGAACATATACGGTGCACAGTTAAGCAGAGATTGACTGTATATTCTATCCTCTCTACATTAATAAATCAGTAGATGTGAACTGAACCTACCTTCTCATGCAGCTGCCTCTTTTTATTGTAAGAGTTTTATTGGCAACATACCAACAGCAACATCTATCAGTCAGGCTTTTTACAGGATTTTGTGCTGACATAATACAGTGTCCTACAAGGGACATGTGACAAACACAAACAAAACCCCCAAAACAAAATATTTCTATCTCTGATCCCCATTTGGTATGAAGCAATGAGCATGTTGCAGCTGCAGCCAGCAGCAAGTTAGCATTGTTCATTCAAATCCATTTAGTGCAATCAGTCGACCTGTGAACTGCTTGGTCTGGTACTGGGGCATGTCAGTATTTAATGAAACAAGCAGGAGTCAGAATAAGATTGATGTGTTTTTTGTGTCTACTGATTAGTAGCATTAATACTTGACTTGCTACAATGACATTTAGACAATGAACCATTAATTAATCTTAAAGAATCAACACAGGAGAGGTTTGACTACCCCTCTGCATCTTACCCATCAAGCTCCAGTCATTAGACTCCATATTAACAGATTTAAAGACAAACTGGACTTGATATTAAATTTTACCATTGAATAACATGTTAAACATGACCAGAATACCATCACAAATCCACTTCACAAATGCACACATTAATGAGTTCTGCCATCCTGAATCCCACACACTTTGTCTCTCTATTATTTAATGGCTGCTCAGTCATGGTCATCCCTCTCTCCCTCCCTCCCTCCCTCCATTCTCCGCTGAGCAAATCACACAGCAAATGATAAATCGATGTTTAATATCAGTAAGTAATTTGTGCTGAAACCGACTGGGCAGCTAAGACCGTGTATAGATGCCAAACGGGGGCTTAGGGCTAAATCTATTGTTACAGTCAGTCTACCGAGCTGCTCTCATTTCCCGGCTTCTCTGGAACTGCAGGGAAAAGGAGGAGCGCTTCCGATACACTGAGCTTCGCCTCCATTACAGCAAATAAACTACTTTTGTTACATGTATCATTAGGAGGCAAAAGGAATAACTAAAGATAGGAAACTCTGATCTGAGAGAGAAGTTATCGGTTACTGCTAAAGATCTGAACAGCATATAAACAACAGAATCCCCAACCAACAGAAATGAAACAATACTCTTTCTGCAACACAGCAATAAAAGCCCTGTTAAGAAATAAAGGCTTCCTACCCATTGAAACGCTAGAAAAAATTAATTACAGGAAGTGGTGAGTTTGTAACTTTAACACAACAAACGGGAGTGACTGAAAACAAGGCTTTGTACTAAAATACCAATATGACCAATGCCACATATCAAACAGAGGGAGTTAGAAATATAGAGCTGCCTCTAATAAAAGTCTGTTACGTTCTGGAGTTGAAGTAAATAAAGGCTAAACTGTTGTAGATCCCAGATGGAGGCTGTGCTCTGTGTTAGAGACAAAATAAGAAAGGTATTCTGTCGCTTCTCTCTTTCTCTCTCTCTTATTGTATAATATGCTCAATAGGATCATTTTGTTTATCATTTTAAACTCTAATGTTTAAAATGACAACCAATGAGACCTTTTTTAGCTTCAAGATGACATGCACACAGAGTCTTGTTTCACCTCTCAAATAAAGTCAGGCTTTGTCTCCAGTGAAATGTAAATATTAAATATTTAAATCATTTGTTTTAGGATTCTGTTCCATTTAAAAAATGACTGTGAATGGTTTGGTGGATGAACAGAGTTAAATGCTCCACTGTCACTGGTTCACCCATCCTGAGAATGTGTACATGTGTGCCAAAAAGCACAGCTTTACTTTACTGATCCCTGAGGGGGTAATTATCTCTTTATGTGTGCCATCTTCCATGGGGAGGTCAGAGGTCAACTTCAGAACAGGCTCTGGAGCCATGAGGGATTTACTGTCTTATTTCAGTCTGGTAGACGCTTTCTGTTATGGAGATTTGAACTTGGGCCTTCCAGTAGAGGAGCATCAGCTAGAAATGCTAATAAACTGTTAATAAACAGCATAAACATCCCACAGACAATCATGTATCACAACTATCATGTCCAGCAGATTCAGTGTCCCCATCTGTCCACAGCATGTGTGCAACAAGTCCCGATAAAACAGTGTAGGTCATTTAAGGTACCTGACACCTGACTCCATGTAGGCATTTTCTAATATGTCACCTTGATATCATTGTTTATCTAAGTCCTTTCTAAATCTCTGTTTTCAACATTTGCAAGTAACTTTTATTATTTATAAATAACTAAACACAAACATCTGAAATCACCCTTTCTTGGCAGAAACAGCTGTTTTGAGTGACAGTCGAATTAATGTTCACAACCTGTAGATACAACCTGAAAATATGACCAACAACCTCAGATAACTGAGGTAAACACCATGTTTTCATGAGCTACTTATAGAGGGCGTGATGCAGAAGTATTAACCTGCAGTTATTAATCTGATACGCATGAAAGCTGAAGTGGGAGATTCTCCTGAAATTGATGCAATAAACCGATCAACAGTTTCAGTGTTTTTGTCAAAGGACTCAGCCCTATACAACAACATAATACATCCCCCTTTACCAGTGAGAGAGGATCTAATAACACTCACTGACTGAATTCAGCATCATGTTTTCATTAAATATGACCTTGAAGAGGTCACCAGGTTGTGACATTTCTATAGGGCACTAATGTGAATGGTAGTGAAACATAATCAAGAAAATATCAAATGTAATAAGTTGCATTACTTTGGTGAAAAAATCCCAAAAGTTACATCACTCAGTAGTCTGTAACCTATTACATTTCAAAAGTAACCTTCCCAACAGTGGCTGTAAATTCACTAGTAGTGAGTCCTTGCTCTGACTATTCGCTGCATGTAATCATGTCATTCCCGTACTCTCTCTCCCCACACTTCCTGTCTGTCCTCCCTGGCCTGACAGTACCGTAAAGAAGTGAAGCATTTGGCAAAGGATGTAAGGACACCTGCCACTCTGAAGTGTTTACAGTCAGCCATCTACACAATTTGTCTCTAGTGTTTTAAAAGCAGACGGCATTGTGGGAGAAATACTCTCTGGAAGGTGCTTTTCTCTGTCCACTTCTGTCCTCTCTGTCTCTCTCTCTCTATCTCCTGCTCTCTATCTCTCGCTCTCTCTCTCTTAATGTTCATTTTTTGTCACACAAACACAACTTTTCAACCTGGCCACATACCATGTGTGAGTGTCTGCCATGTGAGTGATGAAGGGATAAAGACAGTGGAACACAGCAGGTTGCACACCAGGAAGGAGAAACCTCTCTTGGCAAATAAACAACTCACCTGATGCCTTGCCACTAATTCTCTTCATCACACCCTCCCTTTATCTTGCTCTTTTCGCTCTTCCTATGCAGCGTCTTGTTTTGTGAAGGACTATTTGTTTGATCTTTTAGACGCTGCCAAAACATCAGGCGGTCCAGATTAAAAGTGTTTGAGGCTTTCGAGCATTAATCTAGAGATGAGAGGCAGTAGACCACTCTGTCTAATGAGATCAAAATGTCACAAAAGGACGTGTTTAGGTTTTAACCTTTATTTGTCTGAGAAGAGTTTGCAGCACAAAAATCATTTGTCTTCATCACAAACTAGTGGCTTGTATCATGTAGATTTTGATCGTAAATGGAGAAATCCAGATGATATTATGACTCACATGTTGACATGACCAGTATTTGAAGTCATTTTCACAACTCTGATATGACATGAAAGCAGCATTTACCACTATCTTGAGCACAGCTCCAATCTGCCATGTCAATGCAGTTTTCTGTATTTTCTGAAATCAGCACGCTTTAGAGCAGCAATTATTAGTAGATTAAGCAATTTGTTGACAAAAAAGAATTGACCATTTTCAATCAATAGTTTCTGGAATTTTTCAAGCCAGAATGCATCAAGCATGAAGTTGCTTTTCCAGTTTCCATAAAGACCAAATATGACAATTTGTGTTTTTTTATGAAGGTCGATATGTTGCAAAATATGAGCACATAAACATTTTTTCTACAAGCTGTCAAGTTTTTCTGTGACTTCAGGTGTGTGAATATTTAACACAAGTGAAAATTTCAACATATAAATTCAGATTTTTGTTCTACAACTTCTTACATTGACTCCTACAAGCTCTCACATTTTGCAACATAATTACCTTCATAGTTTTTATTCGTCATATCCTGTATGACAGTAGTTTGAATTGGCCGTCAGTCATGCAAAACAAGCTAATTGAAGACCATGGCTATGTCCACGCTAATCTCTGTCTAGACGAGTGTTTTAACTCCATATCAGAAACAATTCACGTCCAAACGAACACATCTGAAAATGCGCATCACATGACCATTCACATACACTGGGCGTGTGCGAGCCAGTGTTAACAGGAAGCAGATTGTCTACTCTGCAGTTGGTTAGTTGCAGAAAATAATATGCACGAGGAACGGTAAAGATAGTTGTAGCGTTCAAATGCAGGATTTAACTGAATAACAACTACTAACACGGACAACAAGGTCAGTAACCCTTGTAATTTGTTATTCATGTTGCTTTCAACACTGGTAGTCCAGGCTGATGAGACCCAATCAGGGAGTGACTGTGGACGTCTGCGTCAAATTTTCAAACTATAACAGGTCAGCAGTGTTTCCAGAGCAGTGTGGACAGCAGGGATAAATGTAGCAAAAGAGTTGCACAAAAACATAGTAGTGTGGACAAATCTTATGTTAAACTTTCCTAACCTTCCTGTCCTTCCCACCTTTTGCTCTGGATTCAGACTTTCAACATTTCTGACATTCAATCAGTTGAGAAGATGTTGCACGTTCTGAACAACATTATTTAGCATTAGATTTCCCACACTTGAAGATGATTTGTGATCATTATACTTGAACATTGATCACTTAATTGATAACCATTTTAATTGTGAGATGTTAGTGTGAAAGCGTTAGGAGAGAAAATAAAATAGAATCCACAATATTTACAGCCAGGTCTAGCTGAATCCTTCCCAGCATGCATCAGAATGCTCGGAAAGCCAACTGATTGCAGGGTGTGCATACAGGGAGACAAACAAGTTCATTCTTCCAATCCCATCACGAGAACAGAGGACCTCAGTTTTGACAGTTTCTTTCTACAAAAAGCTGAAATGTTGAACATTCACTTCATTATGTTGCTTTTACAGCTGCCTTTACAAATGGAAGGTTTAACCTTCACTGAATACTGCCCTCGGCATGAACGCAGCATCCATTTTCCTCCCTTCTCCTCTCACACACCACATCCTCCCCCTGTGCCCACTTCATCATCACATTAACCAAGTCAAAGGAAATTTGATTGGCCTTCATCAGACACCTCTGTAATATCAGCCGATGCCAGCTGGCGAAGGTTCAGTGGAAAAGCTTTCGCTGCTGTAAATTTTGATGACACTAATTTTTAGGAAGAAACGATTATCAAGTGTTTCTCAAGAGGACGTCAAAAGCGAACCCCAGCTGTGAGGGATATCAATGAATGATTCAGTGTATGTGCACAGCCAGACATCCCAGTGTGCACCTGTGTCTGTCTGTGTGCATATGTGATGATGACACGTCTGCTGGTGAGGAATATGGACAGGCTCTCTCATGCATTTATTTCAGTTCCATTCTGTTGTGTTAACCTTTAAAGGTTCAGATGAGCTAAATTACAAAAACATGCCTAAAACAATGGATGTGAACTGAATGAACAGTTTTCCCTATTCTCTATTGTTTGTGTGTGAGTGTGTGTGCAGCCCCCCAGTATCACAATCACAATTCCACTCTTCATGATTTACATCCAGAGCTGACATTAAGTCTCAGTGCGGAGAGTAAAGTCCAGACATAACAAACAGTGAGAATTTTAGTGGCTTTAACATAATCTGCTTTTTGCTGAATCATCCAATATTTATGTTGACTGTAGGATAGATTTGGTGTGTGTGTGTGTGTGTGTGTGTGTGTGTGTGGGTGTGGGTGTGGTGCCCTTTTGGCAGGTGATGTCATTCTTCACTGGCAACAGACAAAAAAGGAGGCATCTGTCTAACCAGCAGGATGTCAATAAACATGCACGCACACACACACATGCACACATCCTTGTACACTTATCTTTGTGAGGACACTCATTGATGCAATGCATTCCCAAGCCCCATACCCTAACGTTCACCATCACAACTGACTACCTGACCCCAACCCTGAAACCAAGTCTTAACCTTTAAACAACCATTGTGTGGACTTGTGGGGTCCCCACAAGTATAGTACACTCCTGTTTTCAGACCCCACCCCTCTTCCTCTTTCTCAGTTTCTTACACTCTCTTTGCCAGAGTTTACCTGACCAACCACTCTAACTTAAAACACACAAATTAGACCTCTAATTTGTGTGACTTTCAGGAACTTGTTAGAATTGTCATGGATCACTAAACACACTAAACAACAAATTCATTATTTGTCATTGCCTTCAGAAACAACACCTCTACACCTCTAGTGTTTAATTAGAAACAACGAGAGTGTTTCTTTTCAACGACCATTACAAAAGCACTCATATGAGAATCTTTACTCCCTCTCCAGTGGTTAAGGCTTGGTGAGGTAAATGGTCGTAAACAAACCTGGAGGTATGTACGGCACATTTATGTGGAAGAGGAAGCAAAGACGAACATGGTGCACCCACGTTCAGGTTTACCTCCAAATAATGTGGTTTAAATGATCATGGCTAAAAAACCCTTTAACGGTCACAATCCCACAGTTTCTATTAAAGAGCAACACACTTCATGTGCGGTCCATCAATATTCATCTATGATGGCGCTTGTGCTCCTTACATTATGTCCCGTTCATCATGAGTGAGCTGTGAATACACCATTATACATACACACTCACACACACCACACACATCAGTTCCGTTCTGTGTCCCATCCATCACAGCAGCTTCATGAATAGTGTGTTTTTCCAGCCTCTACCTGGCTAAGCAGCGTTAGTTAGCAGCGCCAGGCAGCCAGTTAGAGTGATTAATGACCTATTCCAGAGGAGAAAGGACTGAACACACTGCTGTTGCATGCACACACACGTGCACAAACACATATCACACTTTTACATAAAGATGCATTTGAGATTTTTCTTCATCCACCTGTGGACCATTCCCCCCTCCCTCTCTCTCTTTCTCTCAGCATGTGTCTCTTGCTCCTGCTACCTCCCCCTGTTTCATCTGTGACACTGCTGTACTGCATCTTCCTCAAGACAGTAACACTCAGAGCATCATGGGATTGCTGGGAGAACATCTCACCTCATCACCTGATGAGTAAGTGTTGGTGTGTGAGAGTGTTACAGTGTTTCTGCTGCAGAGTTTCACAACCACTGGTTTAAAATTTCATTTCAGCAATAGATTGTGTGTGTGTGTGTGTGTGTGTGTGTGTGTGTGTGTGTGTGTGTCTTCTGCCAATCTTTCTTTCTTTCATGGGAATTCTCAAAGAGCACAAGACAAACAGCACTTTGGCAACAACAAGCTGCTGCTTAGCAACGTGTGTGTAGGTACGCAAGCATGTACACACGCACGCACGCACGCACACACACACACACACACACACACACACACAAAATGCTGTGTCAATGCAAAATTAAGCTGTTTACCAACTATCAGCTGAAGCACTGGATGAGAAGTTAAATAAAATCAGAGAAAAGTGCTTTTTATTATGTTTCAGAATCTCACAAGTCAAAGCTAATGATTACAACAATAAGCAGCGCGCTGCTGCGCTCGCTAAGACACTTCCATTAACTATTTGTTTCATTCATTCAGCAAAAGCTTTTACACACAGTTGCTAAGCGCACCAATAAAGTAGAATCAGCTAGAAATTATGGACGGTCTGCATAACAACCAGTCAGTAAATCTGTGAATTATTAGACATGCCAGGCAGTTCAGTAAATAGAGAATAAGCAGTCAGTGGATAAAAGAGTTGTGTATTTTCTGTGCAAAAGCTGAAGTGGCTCAGAGGAGAGGAGGAGAATCCAGGTGATCTCAGCTGTTTGAGTAAGTTTTCACAGGCTGCATTTTTGGTTGGATGTAGTTTGACAACATGGGATTAAACCAGCTTCTAAAACAGTTTGACAGGACGGTTTGCAAAGTAATATTTAGTAATAAAGCTTTTCATATATTTCCTGTGTGAAATATACTTTTCTGCAGTTCAACATATTCATATGTCAAATAACTCTGGTAAGAGAGTCCATGCAGAGTAAAGAGACACAACAGGGAGCTGCCCATCACAGCCAGGCCTCCACTGTGTGAACCACAGTGGCTCCGCTGAAACATCTTTTTGTTGAAATGCTAAATGTTACTTCAGGATCATAAACGTATTCAGTCTCATTACAGAGAAAATATAAATACAGACACATTATATTAAAAAACATATACATTATAAGACACAGCTTTGCAACAAGGAGAAATATAAATACGCCAAGTGTTAAAGTGTTAACATGCAAGTCACAAGTCACCGGTTCTAATCTTCAAGATTTCACATCTGCTTGATTTGGTGACTCCTGTGGTTACTGATGATTTTTTTTAAACTCTAGCTCCCTCATCAGAAATGCAGCAGGAAAGGAGCAGCTGGTGTATCTGTTTACACTGCAGCCAAACAAACTGCAGGATCATGTGAGCATTCGTTGTGTCATGTTGATTTAATAAAGTCAAGAATTTACATCAGGCTGTGAGAAACCACAATCTGAATTTATGGTGTGCACTGAGCAATAGGTTTTCCACACAACAGCAGGGCTCAATAAAAGGAGTGGTTTACCTTTATGAACAGTTGGAGGTGTGAAGCCTCCATTTCAACTAACAGCTCGGTGTGGCTGCCCTCTCTTATTCCAGCCTCAATCACTGAAATGACTGTTGTTCTGTTTTGTAAACATATTTTTGGTGATCAATAGCAGTGCTAAGTTCCCCTCAAATAAACCCACCCTGAAGTTTGCCAGTTGAATGCTTTTAATGTGAAACAGCAGCAGAAGGAAATGTGCAGTTTACATTAGCAGTAACTTTATCAAGCTCTGATACTGTATCAGTAAACAGTGAGGCATCTGTCAGTGAGGTGCAGTTATGGGCAGTGACACTGAAGTGACTCATCCAGCCTGTGATGGCAGTCTGAATCCTGTAACTAAAGCACTGAGACGTAATTGAATGTTAATAAACTGGACGACTAATGCAGGAAAAAAAAGCTTATAAATAGTATCAGAAATGAAAAGCTTCAAGATGATGGGTTTAACTGCTCACTAATAACGTTAAAGATGAGTGAAGAGCTCAGCGTCCTGTCCTCTGAGATATGAAGGTGATGTGATGGGACTGGTTTTCTCAGGACAGACGGCCCGTCGGGTGAAGCGAAACATTTCCTGGTGGCCTGAGGGCAAACTTGACCAGTGATAATATAACAAGCAGCAATGAGCTGATGGGCTTGTTGCGTCACCTCATCTGTGTATGACGGCCTCGCTGAACTGCTGAGGCTCACAGTGTGTGTCCACACCATTGCTGCAACTGCCGGCCCTGTCTTACACTGAGTTTGTCTTTGATGATGGCCATCAATAATAATTATCCAGTGTTGATGAGTGGTCGGAAAAATGAAGAGTTCAGAGAGCAGTAACGTTATTTTTGTTTATCCTTGTTTATAGACACTGGGAAACTGCTGCTCTTCACCTCGAGCTTTATTAACTTATTGACATGATACAATTATATCCTATGTGTGGTTCTGCTGTGACTATACAGTACACATGTACACACACACAATTCACACACACAAACACACACACACACACACACACACACACACACACACACACACACACACACATATACATATAATCTAACTTAATTTTTTTTTACTTTAGTCTGTACCAAACAAATTTTCCTCCCAGATAATATAGTAGCCAAATTACAACTACTGTGGTACCTGTTACATCAACAAATAGGGTTAGCATACAGCATTAGCGGTCTGATGGTTTGCATGAGGTTGACCTGGGATGGGGTCAGATTCCTGGCCTGGATGAGTGTTTCAGACCTTTTCTGGTTCAGAGGTCTAACATTGGAAACTGGTGGTGCCTGTTGTTGTATTTGCTGAAGGTTCTTTGATTGTTTTTCAACAGAGAGAAAGTTGTACCAGGATGTCATCTTAAAACTCCTTCACTACGGTTTGGTTTAAATTCTAGTTGGATTATCATACATGAGAATAGATAAAATGTCAGTATGATGCATTCAAGTTCACGTTTCTTCTGTCGGTGATGCTGAAATCATTCTCACTAGTACAGCTACTCATCTTTACTTCCAGTCTCCATCTCGTTCACCCCGTGTTGTTCTGAAGGCACAAACAGAACGTGGGACATTAGTCTTTATGGGACTCGCTGTTTCGCCGCATTAATTGTTAATTGCCTTGCACTCCAGAGAAGAGAGACAGTCACACGTCTGTGTAAAATGCCAAGGGCTGTATTGATTTATATAAATGAGGCAGTTTGTTTAATACTGAAAGCAATCTATATGCATTTTAAAGTAAATTTGCTTGTAATTCAAACCACATTTAAAGCGCAGGTGTTTAATGAAAGTAACGGAGGCATGATGTTTTGAATTTAATTTAAATTTTAATTAACTCAGCTTGTAATTTGATTCAAACTAAACACCCGGAGTTGCAGACCCACGGCACTTCTTCAACTCTTCTTTACCTTGTTTTTCTTGTCGTCTCTCTGCTGTGCTCTCTGCCTCAAAATGTTACATGATCAACCTCAGTCTCATCTGCTGCCAGAATTTCCCCCGCTCCCTGTACAACACTGTGGTATGTCTGTCTCTCTCTCTCTGTTTTGTCTTGTAGACCTCATTTACAGATGATGAATGTGATGTACATACGGATGATGTACACAGCAAACACTGCATTTGCATTCAGGATTCATCTCCATTTTCATTTTCTGTCCACACTGAGATCAGAAAGCATGATGGTCCTTCTACTTTCATCAATGGAATCTGTGTACAGTAATTATGTTGCTGAGTTATGCTGCTCTTGCTGCTGCCATTACTAACTATAATGATGTTGTTTCTGTCTCTAGCCATGATGTTTCTGCTTCATGGCACAAAATACTGTTTTTACAATAAACTCTGGACTTATATCAGACACAGGATGCGTTGGTTTGGTTTGGAAGATTTGTGTTTTGCGTCCGGAAAATTGAGATGACATAAGTGAGGGTCATTGTTGGACCATAGACTTTATATGATGCACATAGCCTGCGGTACGTCACTTATAAGTTGAGGGGTTTGAACTCGTGGCCAATCCAAAAATGGGCGAAGAGGTGGGTCGTGTGTGAAGCTGTGACTTCGGTGCATGCTGTTTAATAACTGTGGCAACGCTCCCGTTAGCATCGTTAGCACAGCTGGGCGTCCTTGAAGTAACCCAAGGCTACTTCATTTTCAGGCTAATTAGCTAGTTAACGAGCTAAACTAACAAGCCAGGTATGGTGAGCACAGACACAGATACCTGCTAACTAGTGCTAACATATAAATAAAATAATCTCAGAATTTCACACACCTCAAAATAAAGGAGCACAGACTTCCTCACATTCTGTTACCCACACAGCAAGTCAAATTATCCGTCTGATATTTGCATTAAAAATCCTCCAAAAGGCACCAACACCACAAACATGGCTGAGATGTCACGTCCAGTGACTCAAAGTAGCTGAGGTGATGCTTAGCAGACAGCTGGCAGACTGACAGCACCTACCTGTCATTCAAAGCAGCCATGCCCTCAATTACACATAACTTTATGCCTTAATAAAGTTTTAAGGGGTGAGTTCTAAAGATTCACCCTCCGTACAGTCATCATGAAGGAGAAAATTAGCTACAGAGACCAAAACCATTTTTTGTACCAGGCATGTTTCTGCGGGATTGACAAATCTCAACACACTAAACAAACTAATTAACGTACTAAAACCGTGTCTAAAAATGTCTCTTAGTGCTTTCTGTCTTTTCTAACTGGAGATGTTCAGCACTGTGAAGACAAAGATGAAGACGGCGCAGGGGTTTAGATTTTCATCCATCACACAATATCATCAGTGAGGCATCTGACTGGTCCTAAATCTATTCCACAGCATGACAAAGAACCCAAACACTCAGCCAGAGTCACAAAGAACAAGGACAGACACAAGAAGAACAAGGAGTCCTGCAACAGATGGTGTGATCCCCATAGAGTCCTGATCTCAACATCATGGAGTCAGTCTGGGAGAGGCACTGAGACAGCTTAACATGCCTGTACAACCTACCTGCTAAATACCTTGGAAAACTGTGTGCCATTCTACTGAGAGGAGAAGGCATCCTCACTTCGCCTTTAAGGCCTAAAATGTTTGTGCAGTACTGTAAAACTTTAAAAACAACTCACAAAATATACACTTAGTCTAAAACCTTTATAAAGACACAGTGGATGTTTCTCTCATACAGAAAGATGGTCTTCCTGCTGTCATAAAATCAGACTCAGGGACTTCTCGTGTCCACTGGGAGCAAACATGATATGACGCAACACAACCAACAAAGGGAGGCTAACAAATACACTCTTTCTCCCTCCGTCTCACACACACACAAACTCTCATTAGGATAAATTGAGGCTAAATCAGGGAGAAAATTGTCCTCTCAACAATCATTTTCTTTATGTCCTCTGAGGCTTGTTCTGTTGGAGGAGACAATCAGTGTCAGTCGACAGAGCAGAGAGACGGGGAGAGGGAGCAGGAGATTGTCATGTTAAAATCCACCAACCCAAAAAGACAGTCTTAAAAACGCTAACAGAAAATCTGTCTGTGGTCCCAAAACTCCTTCAGGGGTTTGACAGGAGAGTGTGTGAGGAGGCTATCTGACTGAAAATCAGAATAAAGATGGTGGAAAATGTGTGATACTCGAACAGCTTTCCAGCCGAATGCTTCAGCAGTCACTGATTGATGCAATTTCCACAAGATGGTAAAAACAACAAACAACAAAAAGAGCAGCAGCTGCAGTTTGTCCTGTTGGCTGTGTCTCATTTCAGAATCTGAATTCAAAAATGTTTTTGATTGATTTAGTGTATTCTAGTAAAATGGAAAAAAGATGGAAAATATTCCAAGATGTCTGCTACATTCAATGTCCAATCCATTTTTATATTGTGTTTTTTTTTTTTGGGGGGTGTTTTGTTTTATTACAATGTAGAGTACTTGAACTATAATTGTATCAATGTTGATACAGACAAACTTCAAATAAGGTTTATCAGCGTCTGTCGCTCTATTGTTCAAACAATTTCTCTTCAAAATGTTCTAAACAAGTGACGCAAAAGGCAGATCTTATCATCAAGTTGTCTAACATTTGGTACAATACAGGATAAGAGCTTCCCACAACAGCTCCTCCCTCCTCAACAACCATACAGGTCGTTTTTTCAACAATACATCATCACACTTTTTCCTTCGCTACCGTCATAATTACTCCGACCACTAGATGTCACTTAGCAGCAAAACGTAACTATGGGTCATAATAACCTGCTGCACAGATGAACTATGGGCTGGATATTTACAGGAGGACAGCCTCATTTCACAAGTTGGACGCAATAATAATAAAACATCAGAGACATCTGCTGTCTGTGAAAACTGATTTGTAAAAGGCAGAAATCAGCGCTGAGGTCCTGAACTCATCCAGCGTGAATTTATTGTTTGCACTGGCTCTGTGTGGATTACTGTTCTTCTACCATCAGAGAGACGGCCCCAAAATATCTAAATTCAACCTTTCTGTCCAGAGCCACAGGAAGCTATGTTTAAACATCGACTTACAATACCAATCATTTATGAACAGAAGCTAATAGTACTGCTGCTTTGACTGTACAATAGGTCAGTCTAGAGAAGAGCGTCGGTTGAGTGACTACAATGTTAAAGCATACATGAAATCAGTGTATAAATTGAGGTTAAATAGGGCGTAAAAGGAAAATGTCAAGGAAAAAGAGAGTGGGGAAGAAGCAGAGCTCCTCCGTTGTGTTCTGGTCTAAAGGTAGTTTTAGTCCTCAGGCTGCTGCTAAATATCTCCTCAGTCAGCGAATGACAGCTGTGCGTGTAATTCTGCTGTTGTGGTGGATACAAGCCTGCTTTCTGTTTTTGGTTGTGTATATTTTTGTCTCTCTGTGTACAACTGCGGGGCCACGCTGCAGGTGGAAACTAAAGGGCATGAAGCCGTCCATCCCTCAGCTCTAACTCACCTCCCTCTGCTTTTAGCTCTCACCTCTCTTTTATCTCCAGGTATTTGTGATTTGTATTTAATTAGAGAATAGGCCGTTTCAGACACTATAGATTCTGTTTTGGAGAATTGATGATTTTGCAGTTTTATAATCTACAACACAGCCCTTTCCTTTGGCACTACGTTTTTTTTTTAACCGCTGAACTACCATATTCCTACGCACAAGCGCACTTACGGAGCCCACTGTATTATGCCGCAGCGGCAGGTCAGCTGAAACTGCTACAGTGTGAATGTTATTCTTCCTCTGGTGTGTTGGCAGCTACCAAACAGCTGGACAGTCAGACCCTCTGGGCCTGGACAGGGGCTTGACTCATTTGAATACAGCCTGGGAAAATGAATTCCAATCAGATTTGTGACTATATGTGAGTATAAATCAACTTGTATTAAATGTCATCTGGATTATTTCTGGATACAAGACACTTGAAATTACAAGAGTAAATGGGGCCTAGGTCTGCCTCTTTACATGGTGTTAATACAGGTCTACTGCTGTATTGAACAGAGGTTGCTCTGAGAGTGGATTGCCTATAAATTAAGATGAAATTACCTCTGTCAATCAAACAGTACATCTAAATTACACAAACGGTCAAAAGTTTCAGATAAAGGACACTCCCAGTTTTTATTGAAATTGCAGAAGTTCTAGTCCAGTGAATAACATGAAATGGTACAATGGTAAGCAGTAAATTGCCCAAGGTGAAAGAAATTGTATAAATGTCATAGAAAACAGTTTTTTCAGGGATGAAGAAACTGCTCAACTTCCAGCTTTCCTGCAGCAATGGAAGTAAATTAAACCTTAAAAGTCAGTGCAAATCATTTCTACACGTGTCCCAACTTTTATTGATGACTTACAAACACTCTGTCTGTACAGAAACATGTTACTGCACCCTCTAATGCATCGTTAGGACAATACTGTACTGCAGGAAGTACTGTAGGACTATTGCTGTCAGGATGGCAAGAGAAAGGCAGGTAACGAAGGAAGTTCATCCTACAACAAAATAATGAGCCAAAACAGAACCAGACTGAGGCTTCACGTGATGAAGAGCAGCACAGTCTCCAGACTTAAACCTCATGGAGATGGTTTAGGATGAACTAGACAGAGGGTGAAAGCAAAGCAACCTGCAAGTGCAACACATTCATGGGAACTTGATACATCGTGAGTTTATTCAGCTGCTTAATGAGTCAAAATTGTAGATTAAATTTAGTTCAACAAGAAGATTCAATGATTTTTGTTTTTAAAATCTCCAACTATTTGTCCTTTGCTTTAAAGGACCAGTGCGTAGGATTTAGTGGCAAGCTCAAGCTGACGGAAACACAGTTTCAGGTGAATGTACATCGATGAAAATAATGTTCTGAATATTATATTACATCTGACAATAGATTCCCCTGAATCCTACACACTGGCCCTTTAATCAAAGAAGCACTGAGACGTGCTTCTGTGAATTATGTACATTTAGTTAACAACTGTAAAAAGAGAGGTGTTTGTGATAGGAAATGGTTTGTGCATTTTGTGCACAAAGGTGAGAGAGCTTTCGCAAGTACCGATCCAAAACTATGGAACCTCCAGCCACCTGACATCAGCTGTGCTCCTTCCATCTCCATTTTTACATCTAGGTTAAAGACATATTTTTATTCACTGGCCCTTTTTAGCTTCCTAACCTTCTTGTCCATTGTCATGTTCACATTTGTATTTGCTTCTTGCTGTCTTCTTGTTTTTGTTATTATATTCATATGTCTCTTATATAATGTATATATATTTGCTTTTACTGTTTTACCTTGTTTTACATTTACCTGCTTATTGAATTTATTTTAATTGTCCTTTGTACAGCACTTGATAACTGCCATATGTGGCTGTTTGTATCTGCCAGTGGTGCAGCAATGACCAAACATGGATGCAGTACTTCTGACATGGTGGATTTAAGTCAATGTGGAGGATTTCTGCTAAAGTGAAAGACAAACAAAAAGACATCCATGATGCCCTGACATTGCTGAAGTAGCTGCACA
>NW_019524975.1:305287-306244 GCF_002814215.2 Seriola lalandi dorsalis | reverse complement strand
ATTCATTCATTTTTTATTTTTCATTTCCTTTGCTCTCCTGTTATCTCTTTTCTTTTTCTGCACAGAGCTCCTCTGCTCTGTGTCCTCTCTCCTCCATTACTTTCCCTCCTGTTTCCTTTCCTGCCTCCTTGTCTTCTCTCCTCTTCTCTCCTGGAGCTTAAACAGTACAGATGGTAATGTAACAGGAGAGATGCATCTGTCTCACCTAGCGATTACTTTTCCAACATCCGTCTCACTGTAAGCTCTATGGGCTCTTGCACACCCTAGAGATCCCAGATCTCCTGGTCTTTACCATATGTTATCTTAATAATATAAAACAGCCCAAAGTGAAACTGACTTCAGATAAAAAAAAAGGAAAAAAGAAGCTGAGAAATATTTCAAATTCACTCCACGGCACATCGGCCTGAAGCAGTGGAGGTGACACTACTAAGAAGTAAAATTGGTTCCCCAGTAGGGTTAGTGTGTGTGTGTGTGTGTGTGTGTGTGTGTGTTTCTATGGATTTAAGATTTTTTTTGGATATTTAAAGACACATGCACATGACAGACTGAACTAATTGGTTAATGTAACATCTAATCATACTGTATATAGTCTTACCTGAACAATAAGAAAAAAATGCTAACGCTAGCGTCATCCACAAAAACTAACCAGCACCAAACAAAATGTACCACTCCATGGATAAACATGACATACAAAGAGCTTAAAGAAAATGGAAAAAGGTTCTCTCAAGCATAAGATCACAGTTTTTAAGTATGTTTAAAAACAAACTCACATGTATCATAGATTTAAAATTACAGGAGCCGTTGCAGAAAAAGGGACTGAAATTTGTAAAAAATACAACTACAGTCACATGAAGGAGCAAAAACATGGCCTCTGAACAATAACAGCAACTTTGAACATGCATCTTCAGACCAAATGTGGACATCATACAATCCACAATCTGAGATTTTTAATACTGG
>NW_019524975.1:304206-305267 GCF_002814215.2 Seriola lalandi dorsalis | reverse complement strand
TAAAAAAAAAAAAAGGAAAAAGAAGCTGAGAAATATTTCAAATTCACTCCACAGCACATCGGCCTGAAGCAGTGGAGGTGACACTACTAAGAAGTAAAATTGGTTCCCCAGCAGGGTTAGTGTGTGTGTGTGTGTGTGTGTTTCTTTGGATTTAAGATTTTTGTTGGATTTTTAAAGACACATGCACATGACGGACTGAACTAATGGGTTAATGTAACATCTAATCATACTGTATATAGTCTTACCTGAACAATAAGAAAACAGTATTAAAATTGAACGTCTGATCACTGCTATGATTGCTGCACAGATTTAAAGAAACAAGATGCTGAGTAAAGAGCAGGAAAAATGCTAATGCTAGCGTCATCCACAAAAACTAACAAGCACCAAACAAAATGTACCACTCCATGGATAAACTCTGACATACAAAGAGCTTAAAGAAAATGGAAAAAGGTTCTCTCAAGCATAAGATCACAGTTTTTAAGTATGTTTAAAAACAAACTCACATGTATCATAGATTTAAAATTACAGGAGCCGTTGCAGAAAAAGGGACTGAAATTTGTAAAAAAAAATACAACTACAGTCACATGAAGGAGCAAAAACATGGCCTCTGAACAATAACATGCAACTTTGAACATGCATCTTCAGACCAAATGTGGACATCATACAATCCACAATCTGAGATTTTTAATACTGGATCTGGAAAACATTGTTGAGAGTCAGAGCTGAGACCACAGAGGTTTTACATTTTAACCTCCCCCACTGTTTCACTTCCTGAAATATGGTAATACGTCCTTTTCATGTGCTCTCTATTACTGGAAACACACCTCTGAGAGTCATCAACCTCATCAATTACACACACACACACACACACACGCACACACACACACACACACGCACACACACACACACACACACACTTCATAACTCAAAGTTAGGTCATTCAGTGGTGCCATGCTTTGCCGAACTGCATCTATAAATACATCTGTCATTGTCACATCAGGCTGATGAGCTAATGGGTGTTGGGTGGTCAGTGGGGAGTGGGGGGTGGTTGTGGGGGTTGG
>NW_019524975.1:295775-304186 GCF_002814215.2 Seriola lalandi dorsalis | reverse complement strand
GGGGGTAGTGGTGGTGGAGGTCCATGAGGAGACAGTATATGAGTCCTGTTGTAGTTTCCTCTCTCTTAACAGAGACTCCGAATAGATACACACACACACACACACACACACACACACACACACACACACACACACACACACAATACAATGCACAGAAGAAAACACTGTACAATAATGACCCCCCAACAATTCCCATTCATCACCAGTTGGCTGGGTTGCCGTGGGATACAACTAATGAGCCATTACTGTTGCTGTTACCCAGAATACATTGCTTTAGCCCTTCAAGCCTTCAACCTCTTGGTCATTGGTTGACATGCACGTGTGACTCAAGTGTGTGTGTGTATATGTGTATGCGTGTGTGTGTGTGTGTGTGTGTTTGTAAGTCTGTGCATCCACACTTTGATATTGTATCGTATATCTCAATATACTTCATGTCAACTCTGCGCGCGCGTGTGTGTGTGTGCACGCAGTGTGTATTGCTGTGAGTGTGAACGCCCCTTTTTAACTGCAGATCATTATCATGTAAGATCTTTATTACACAATGTAATAAAATGTTGGAGGTAAAGATGCAGCAGGACCAACGGCAAGAAAATGTGAACAGAACATGCATAATCTTAAGTGTTACATTTAAATTTTTCCCTGCTGGGAAACACACAAACAACACATGTTTGGAGCCACTGAATGTCTTAAGAGGGAAAAACCATTCTTCTCTACTATGGTGACAAACATACATTAACATATAATTTGCCTCTTTCGGGTACAGAACAGTCTCACTGATGACTTTCAACTGCAACTGTAGATACTGCCTCTCTCTCCCTCTCTTTCTCTCTCACACACACACACACACACACACACACACACACACACACACACACACACATCAGCAGGTAAAAGCCAAAGCAGACCACCACTTTTTCTCCTGTTTTAATTCTGCAGGGTTCCCTGTATAATATGTCCAAAAAATCGAGCTGCTTCACACATGGTGCCTTCAAGTGAGGTCAATCACGAGAGGTCACAACTTTGTAAGCAGGTTCTCTGAATGCTCTGAGTTCTGACGTATGTTGATGATCATCTAAATTACACTGGTGAAAAAATACCAGAAACAGCACAGACTCTAACCTCAATAGTAATAGTTTGGAAACACACTACTGCTTCTATAAGGTACATTTATATTGTATAATGGTGTGACCTAAGGTGGATCTGATCCCACACAGTGTGTGTTCAGCATTACACCATCTACACTTACTGCTCCTTTGACACTACACCTCTCCTCACATTTACAGACATTTCTTGTATGATCTAAGCAAGACATGCAAGGCAGGGAGGAGAGCAAACTCACCACTAGTCTCAGGTGCTCCTTCTTCAACTCTTGATCCACATAGAGCTCCTACTCACTGCAGAGAGAGAGAGAGAGAGAGAGAGAGAGAGAGAGAGAGAGAATAAGAGATGAGAGGCTTTCACTCTTGATGGTGTTTTAAACCTTTCGCAGCAAAGACTGAGGCAACAATACCTAAAAGCATCTTCAAAACACTGCAAACTCCCACAGGCACACACCAGCAACAAAAACAAATCCACAAACACCAAACGTCTCGCTTGAATATGGAGTACCACATCCCACATCAGCTCAAGGACAGAGGGAGAGAGAAAGACCGAGAGAGAGAGAGAGAGAGAGAGAGAGAGAGAGAGAGAGAGAGAGAGCGTGATGAACCAGAGGAGACAGACAGACGGCAGGAACAGAGAAAGTGAGAAGGGTGAGATAGATAGAGTTAAAGAAAGTGTGAGAGAGGAGAAAAAGAGGGATATGGGTCATTGTCATTTGTATAGATTAACTAGGTATGCAATCATCCCCAGAGATGGGTTCACGGATAATGAGCACAAACATTATTACACACACATACTGAGGTGTGTGTGTCCGTGTGTGTGTCCGTGTGTGTGCAGTATTTTTCCACCAGCGAGTCACGTTAGAACAGACAGAGTGAGAGTGAAGGGAGAGATGCAGGGTGAGACAGATGTATCGGTGCTGCTGATGTATTGGGTTGATTCGGGCCCTTTATTAAATAGTATTGTTGAGTCTGAGTCATCCACCGTAGATGATGACAGAGATTACTTTTGGGCCACAGCCACATAAAAACTCTTTATTACTTGTGATTAAATCCTGTTTTTAAGAGCTGGTGAACCTGAAGGGATTTCATTTAGGTGTTTGGTTTTAGCGTCCAACAATCGTCCACAAACAGTTTCACAAGCTCTTTCCCCCAGTCTGCAATAGAGCTGCAGGAATAACATGGATTTTTTAATGTGTTTTGCAAAACAGAAATGATCAAATCTTAAAATATTAAATTATTCACAATCAAGCATTTGATGCAAAAAGTTCTTTTATTAGCATTCATTTAATATACGACTAAAACTCCTGTATCAATACTGTGCAGTTCACTTTTCTGTCTTTTTGTATTATCTGTGTTAGTTTTTTATGATGTGTGACTCAGCCATTTGTACTGTAGTTTATCTTTTAGGAGTCGTTCAATATCACAACAAAATATTTTATTTTGGTGTCAGCAGAGCCCCACGGAAAGACTTAGAGAGACTGTCACTGATGGAAATATGTTTGGTGCAAAAAGAACTGGGTCTGGGTCTGTCTGACCCAGTTCCCAATTGAAGAGTTAAACCTGATCCTCCCAAGAGAAGAAGATGTTCTACCCTTGCAAAAAAAAAATAATGGTGCATTCAGGTGCTCCTTGAAAGTAAAGTAAATATTTTCAACTTTATTACCAGGTGGTTGCTCTCTTCTACCAACAAAATGTAAATCTAGCAAAACAAGGGGGACAGTGTGCACATCAGGGACAAAATCTATGATAGCAGTCATTTGAACAGATGATGAAACAGTAAGGTTAATGTGTACATTTATTTCCTTTTTTCTTTGCTCTAACACCCTGTGGTTTACAACATATTTCTGCTTTTTTTATTTTACATCCTGCAGCGGCGTTTTTACCTGAATGCAAAAGTCTGGTAAACATGATGTGGTCATTGGATATTTCCACACTAAATACTCCATTACACTACCGATCAGGGGAGAATGAATAATGAGTTACTGAGGGCTGCATTAAATACACATTATCAGATGTTTGTTAAAGAAAGCATTTCCTCAGCCTCTGATTTGGCAAACAACCAGAGATATAGAGAGATCAAATCCTCCATCCTCCTCCACAAGGTCCTGACCTCTATTAACAGGTCAATGGAACCTCTTCTTCACTCTGTCAATAGCTCTTTATCTGCTGAGAGGGACGGCTGGTTGGAGATGGACAGAGAGATGACCTATCGTTCTGGTGGCGGAGGTGAACTCATCTGATACGAGTCAATGGATCGAGGGGAACGGTGCACGCGCTGTAAGCGCCGCGCGCATGAAAGGGCGCCAGTGTTTACACAATAGTTGCCTGGTTAGTTTCTGTGTTATGCTCAACTATGATGCTTCCAAAAGATGGTTTAACAGGAGCAGAGGAAGCAGCCTGAGCTGAGAGAAAGTGGGAAGATCAAATAATGAACTGCAACGCTTCATTTTAAATTGTAACATCACCATGTATTGATCAACACAGCTTGTATCTGCTGAAATAAAGCCCCTCCTCCACACACACACACACGCACACACACAAACAAATCTGAGAGGGGATGTTTCCTTGTCCTTATCAGTAGTAGGCTGTTCCTTTACCTTGAATCACTGTGTGTGTGCCAGATTGGCTTCTAGATCAGGCTGTACTGTGTGTGTCTTGTATCGCTTTGAGGTTTACACCTTGGCAGAGAGGACATTTATTATCATCATTTCTTCAAATGGCTGTTTGAGGGTTAAGACTTAAGTTAAAGTTCAAGCTATATACATATACATAGACATATACATATATATAAATATATACGGTAACAATGACCCAAAGCTGTTTGTAGTTGCTGTAGTTAACTATACACAAAAAAAGCAAAAAAGGGATTTAACTACTTGAATCACAATGCACATATGAGCCACTGCAAAATGTAGTTAAACTACTACTTTAATTACATGTAATTCACTGCTCCCTAACACTAGTTATTAATGATATTTGTAGACGTGAAAAGGTGTGTATAATGTGTGTATGATGCTCTCTGAAACACAGCAGATAAAGTCTTTTACAGTCCTCAGGTGTGTGTCACTGTGCAATTGAAGAACTGCATCCTTGTCAGTGACACTAAACACCAGGTTTTTTTCTCTCTCTCTCTCTCTCTCTCTCCTCCCCTCCTGGCTCTTCCTTCAGGCTGTAGCTGATGTAAAGGTCTTGGCTAAAGGTTGACGCCAACACTCTCAGATGTTCGTTACAGAGGCATTCATCAGGACTGCAGACACTAAAGTTCACCACAAAATAATCTCCATCTCTGAGCTGTCTGTCTTATCGCTGTGCTCTTTCACTCTGCCTAGCTCCTGCCTGTCTTTCCTCTGCTACATGTAGTGCAATACAGTCATACATCCCATCACACCCTGCCTTTTCCTCCCTCTGCCTTTTCTCCCACCGACACATCTCACAGTATTTCTAAAGGTCACGTCATGTGACATATTGAAAATAACATCCGCTAAACTGCAGCCATTCAGCTTTTTCATCAGATGGACAATATGTTTTCTACAAAGTAAAATCAATCAACACTCATCCTCAAATCTGAATCTGAATGTTGGTCACTGTGGCAACGAGGACATGAAAAGAAAATCATGTTGTAACACCATGTTGGGGATTCTGCTGTGAATAGAGTCAGTTTTATTTAGGTTTATTTGAGTGTGACTGTATATAACATCATGACCCGGAGGATAAGGCACACCAGTGAAAGGTGCACAGTAATCTACAGGAGGAAATGATTTCTCTCCCCAGGAAGAACTTCACACAGTCTCAACATCCTTCTCTTTCTTTTCAACCAAACATGATCATTGGATTACAAACTGTGTACCTTGTGTTTTAACGGATTACTTCTGTGAATCTGCTCACCAACAGAACATCACACGCAGAATCTTTTAGTATTCAACTATTTACTATTCAATGAAAATGGCTTGATTATCACGATCACTGCACTGGTCAATTCTAGCAGTTACTCTGTTCACCGAGCTTAGCTTAAGTCATAAAATCCACCTAACAGCACATCTGAAGCCCACTAATCAACACATTGCATCTCATTTGTTTGATTTCTACAAAACCAAATAGTGTACCTGCAACAGGTAGCATGTGTTTCTTGGCTTGGAGCAGCTGCCAGGAAGCCAGCTGAGACTCCAGGAAGTTACTGGTCCCTGCCAAGAAATAGTCTGGTGTGTCTATGAAACAGGGCAAATTGTTGATTTTATACTTTGGCTTTTCTACGAATGAAGTAGATGCGATGTTAATTTGTGAGCTTTAGAGGTGATGGTGGGCTGACTGTGTCACCTTTGGACAGAGCCACTGTTGTACCTCTCTGCTGAACCAAATGATGCTGCAGCTATAAACTCCATTACTACCTGTCCTCTAGCAATAAATAAATGGATTTCTCTTAAAGAGAAATGCTGTTCAATAACCTGGGGAAACTGACGCCCTGGATTAAACCTGAGGTTTCAATTCTTGGCGTTATCTTGGATTCAGATCTAAGCTTCAAGTCCAACATCAACAAGGTGAAAAAAAACCTCCTTTTTCCACCTTAGAAACAGCTAAAGTACGGCCATTTATAAACCAAAAAGATGCTGAGAGATTGATTCGTGCCTTCATTTCAAGCTGCCTTGATTACTGCAACGCACTCTTTACTGGGCTCCTGAAAAAAAACCACTGAGAGACTTCAGCTCATTCAAAACGCTGCAGCTCAGCTGTGAACCAGAACCAAGAGGAGAGAGCACATTAGTCCAGTTTTAGCTGCTTTGCACTGGCTTCCTGTTACATTTAGAACTGATTTCAAGCTCCTCCTCCTTAATGGACAAGGACCAAGCTACATTGCTAACTTCCTCTGTTCATGTGAAGCACTTGGTGCAGGTCATTTCTTTCTTGTAAAGCAGTTCGTGCTACATTTCTTGTATGAAAGGTGCTATACAAATAGAGTTTATTATTATCCTTATTATCATTATTATTATCATTAACAATTTGTTGTTTAAACATGTTTGACAATTGTTTGAATGTAATCAGAATTAGGGTCTAGAAGAGGAAATAAATACTGTAGTTGCAATTCCTCAAATCGTCCCCCGAGATCCATAAATATGAATTGTTTTGACTTAAAAACCTGCAGTTCCCATGGCAAAAATCTACCAGGGCAAATGACAGCAAGCATTTCATTGTTTATTAAACAGGTTATTGTTAGTGACATCAGTGCTGTATCCAGCTGAGAGGATAGAGAAGCACCTCTCTAACAGAAGGATCTACTTTCAAACCTGTCCTGCATCCTCATCCCACAGTGGCTGCCTTAATGTAAATGCAAATACTTGGAGCAAAGATGCAGATGGATCTATAAAAGCTGGATGAAGGAGGACTGCGATCACAGGCAGGAGAACAGATAGCTGTATACATGCATACATATATGGTCATAATGCATCCACGAAGGCCACGAAGTAGCACTTTAAAAACACTTCAGAGCTCTCCACGCAATTTATTTGAAAAACTCCCAGCCACAGGGCGAAGAACTGAGCAGAGAAATGAAGGCTGCTCTCATAGTCACACTCTTGCTTCTCAAATGCACAGAGGAAGCGAAGCCGCGACTGTGATGTTTTTCATTCCGTTTTTCCTGACAAGTCCATGGAGTCACTTTATGAATTTGTTTATGCTGCATCAGTCATAGTGACCCTGCACTGACCCAGAGGAGGTAAATGTCAACAGCACTGACTCGGGCTGACATCAAGTGATGAGAGTGAGCTCAAAGAGAGTGGAGAGCTGGGGCGTCCACAGCTATAGATGACTGTAAATTAAATACACTTCAAGATCAAGCCCAATGAAGGGAAACACAACAGTTTGTGAGAGCTCCACGAACTAGTAAGTAATCATAAAAGTTCACCAACATTCAAAAGTCACACCTGCAGACGTTTAAACACGGCAGCTGAGCCAGTGTTACTCCTTCACAGAGCAGATGCTCTTTATCAGTCTGGTGAATCAAGCACAGTGGCAGCTCTCTGCTTTCTTCCTTGAGTGTTAGCAAAGTTACGGAGCCCAGACGGACATCCATTAAACATCAGACCTCGATTCTGACTATGGACAGAATTACATAACTTGAGGAGGCGCTAGCAGGGACAGAGATTTGTCAACCAAATATTCTTCCTCTCATTGTGCCGACGTCTCTGGGGAGTAAAAAAATCACAGTAAGCAGCTACACTGGCAGCTCTGTGAGGCTGTAGATAGTCAAAGTGGCAACAATGGCAATCTTATCAATCTAATGTTTATTCATGTATTCCATATTCACAGTCCTAGTTTAGCATGTTAGCATGGTATTAGAATTAAACACAGAGTACAGCTGAGACTTAAGGCAATGTCATTAGTTTTGCAGGTTTTTGGCCTAAAACCAAAGCACTCAACAAATGTACATTCCGACTGGATGATGCCACTACATGAAAAGCCAGGGAAGTCATTATAATTCATTCTGAGGAGGATCTGAATGTCTGTAAAATAATTTATGTTAATCCATGCAACTGTACAACTCAGCCATTAGGATACGTCTGAAGACCATGGATGTCTGGACCAGATTTGGTCCCATTCCATCTTGTTGAGATATTTCACTGGAAAACTGACAATCTAACCTTCTGGTGATGCTAGATGAAAAATGAGGAGATCACCAAGTCTCACCCTTGTAGAAAGAGGTGGATAAACACCGACCTGACATTGACATCCCCAGGGCCACTAGTGCTGCTGGTGGGGCTGAAAATAAACTCATTGAGACCCATTTAACGTCCTTTAAGGACACAGTTTTTGACACTGCCCCCTTTTAGGCTACAACTGCACCACAACTACACACATGTAAACCCAACAAAACCAGAACACCATGAATCCACCGCTCTAATATAAAATATGGCACAAAATTAAAGTGGGCTACTTAAAATACATATGTCTGTTTGTGATGATTTGGCATCAAAGCTTGGAGGATGATCTCTCTAATCAGTAAAGCAAATTATACATCGACTGAAACACCAAATACTGTAACAAGTGAGAGACAAGTCAGAGACCATAGCTGAGGCTAAGGTCTGGAGCTAAGGTCCGGAGCTAAGGTCTGGAGCTAAGGTCCGGAGCTATGGTCTGGAGCTATGGTCTGGAGCTAAGGTCTGGAGCTATGGTCTGGAGCTATGGTCTGGAGCTATGGTCTGGAGCTAAGGTCTGGAGCTATGGTCTGCAGCTGTGGTCTGGAGCTAAGGTCTGGAGCTATGGTCTGCAGCTAAGGTCTGGAGCTATGGTCTGGAGCTAAGGTCTGGAGCTAAGGTC
>NW_019524975.1:284873-295728 GCF_002814215.2 Seriola lalandi dorsalis | reverse complement strand
TGGAGCTATGGTCTGGAGCTAAGGTCGGGAGCTATGGTCTGGAGCTATGGTCTGGAGCTATGGTCTGGAGCTAAGGTCTGGAGCTATGGTCTGCAGCTAAGGTCTGGAGCTATGGTCTGGAGCTAAGGTCTGGAGCTAAGGTCTGGAGCTATGGTCTGGAGCTATGGTCTGGAGCTAAGGTCGGGAGCTATGGTCTGGAGCTATGGTCTGGAGCTATGGTCTGGAGCTATGGTCTGGAGCTATGGTCTGGAGCTATGGTCTGGAGCTATGGTCTGGAGCTAAGGTCGGGAGCTATGGTCTGGAGCTATGGTCTGGAGCTATGGTATGAGAGTGGGATATTTTACCACATGTGCCACGTTGCAGCACTCGCCCAAACTGCTCAGCGGTCCAGAGATCAGATTGTGGTTTCACTGTGTAGCTTCAAAATGTAAATGAGTACAACTGTTTGAGGGGAACCAGGGAAAAAAAGACCTCTCAGTAAACTACTCATTAAATACAAATACATGTAAAATAAGGTTTTGCATTGGCACATAATCTGAGCGAATGCAGCTGTATGAAGACAAAAAAAGTACACCATACATATGAGTGTTAATTTCCTCTTTATCTTCCCAGCTGCAAACACTCCTCACACCTCCCCCCTACAGAGCTGTGTTCTCCTTCCACTCCTCATTAGAAAGCACATGCGTTGATAATTACCACTACCATGCATGAAGAGCCAAGATCTTTGTGAGTCTTCTGTATGTCCACATGTTTTCATGAACAGTGTATGTTGTGTGTTTTCTGTATGTTTGTTTACAGGTTTGTGTGTATTTGTGTGTTTGTGTTGTGTGTTGAGCTCTCTAGGCCACCATACCCCATTAGTCTTGTCTATGTGTCACAGAAACATATACATCAACATACGGTGAACTCAACAACAGACGGTGGAGAATGTGCAGTTAAAGCACAACAGATGACTTGAACACACACCCGGTACATCAATCATCTTTTCAAAAATAAAATCATGATACATCATTCAAAATCATTCAATCAGCTGCCATGACAGCGGTTTCATGTGGTGTGTTCTTCATTTGGTTTGGTTCATTCACGCTGGAAGACCAAACAACTGCATCAAGACCACTTGAAAAGATTTATTGATCCACATCCAAGTGAACTCAACTGTCCAGGAATCGACGTCCAACATACGGGAGTTCTCAGAGATCATTTGGTAATCATTACGACTAAGTAGCAAATGCATCATGGTAAAAGTGCGGGGATTTCCCCTGATATCTAGAAAGAGAAAGAGTAAATTGTTTAAATTGTGAAAATAGGGCCCCATAATTTAAATGTACTAATTATATTATTAATTTTAAATTTAAAAGATTAAGGGATTAAAGATTTTCTCTGTCTTTACAAAGTCATTGCTTTCTACATGGCACTGATTTAAAAACCTTTGATATCCTCAACGTATTTAGCAAATTACTTCACTTCAAATAACTGGAAAAACTATTTTGTTATTTCCCCATTGGCATCGTTCCTTGACACTATAATACAAACCATTATTTCATCTACATAAATTCTTGGAGCATTAATTAACTGAACGTGTTTTCCCTGTCGACGAGGGCAGCACATTTCCAAATCTGCGACCCTCTAGAAACCAAACAAACTTATTCCAAAAATCGTTTACATTCGGGTGTTGGAGAGTCCTTTCCTGAACCTCCTCCTGAGGGTTCTTCCTTTCTTTTCTCCTACTGAAGGTTTTTTTTTTGCTGAGTTCTTCCTCCGAATCGAGGGTGTCAAATCCTGTACAAACTGTAGAGCCGTTTGAGGCAAATTTTCTAATTAATGGTTTTGGACAATATGTGTGGACTTAGGTCTTGGAGAATGGACAGTGTTTATTCCAACATCCCTAACATCATGTTCATGTCTTTCACATCAGGAAAGTGTTAAAATTGTTAAGTACTATTTCCAATACTAATTGAATAAGTGAGGGGTTATACTTTATGAAATAAATCGTCAGTCAGCACACAGTTACCATGGCTTCACGTTACCTTGCGTACCTGTAGTGTAGTCAGGTACATTTTAAATTTGGGAAACAGACAGCAGGGGAATCAGATCAGTATTCAGTATTAGTGGACAAAGAAGACATGGGCATCTACCTTTATACTATATGGGACCTTTTAACTCTAGTGTTTGCATTGTGTTTTAGCTGTTTACAGGATCTTGTATCTTGTATCTGTGTTAATCTACTCAGAGACTTGGCGTACTTCTTTCCTAACTGTTGATCTTTCCTTCAAGTCTTCCTTCCCTAGCTCATTCAGGAAACACAGTAAATCTCATGTAAGTCATGACTGTTAGCAGTGAAGTGCTACAGTGTATAGTTATAGCGATAGTGCTATCCTCACGCTACAATGGATTCACGCAGCACGGAATGATGGTGCAACCTTCTCTTCACACTGAACTAACAGGGAACTTCTCCGCTGTGGAGACTCATTTCTTCCTTTTCAGATGACTGTGTGCAAACAGCTACACTTGCAGCCTCTTCCCCTTCTCCTCCCTCACATTTCCTCCTAATTGCGTTCTCCTAATTGTGGGGTGTTCATGTATTCATGGGACATCTCTCTCCACATTGTGCTCTGTTTTTTTGCTGTACAATCACCCTCTGTCTCTCTCTCCTAATCATGTTCTAGTTATGTATTTCTTTGCTTCCCCCCTCTCTCTCTCTTCACTAATTACACCCTGTTGGTCTGTTGTTGTACTGACCTTGTGCCCCCTCTTTCTCTGTATATTCATCACTCCAGCGGACTGTTCGGCCTCTTGTCCTTTCCCATCTATTTTCCTGTCAATCTATCCCCACGCAGTCACCGCTTCCAGCCTCCTTATTTTCCAATCGGACCTCTCGCTGCTCTTGACACAGATCTAATTTAATAACGTCTGCATGAATGTGTGATGAGGACTGTCTTCATCACTGGCATTTCCGCTGTTATTTTCTTATGAACTCGCTGACTTACAAACGAAAACTTTCCTGTTAATTTACAACAAGCTTGATCTGGGTCCGTTAAGGAATCAGTCAATCAACAGAAAGTTAATTAAACGCACAGTATATAACTTCTGCCGCTAGAGGTCTCTCGATCAGAACAATAACAAAAGAATGCGTTGGTTGATGTCATGACATAGTGTGGGATCATGGGAGTTGTTGTCTTCACCAAGAGGTCCCCTCCTCTCCAAATCAAACAGACCCGGTGATTCAAAACACTGAATGAAGCAGTTTGACATTTGAAGTCAGGGTTTGAGCGACGCTATCACGAGGACAGAGACTCAGGGAAGAGTTGGAGCTGAGATTGATGCCAACCTTTGTTCTGATTGTTTCTCTGATAACTTATGAAGCAGACGTTCAGCAGGTTTTTATAATTATCCACAGAGGTGTCCTCCTCTCCATAACAAACACACCAGGGGATTCAAACCAGTATAAAACACCCAGAAAGCAGTTTCACTTTAACAATCAGAGCTTCACTGATGCGCTTCAGTGACACAGGACAGGTCGTCTCCAGCAGCTGGGAGCTGAGCTGTCTAACATTTCCTCAGCTTGTTTCTCTGATAACTTCAGATCCAGACGTCCGATGACTAAAATCCTTCATCTGGTTCAAATTTAGAGCTGAAAACCACCAAGGTGTTAAAAGCGTATGTGGCTTAAAACTAGATAAAAGTCAATGTTGAGCTTCTGGCAGGAAACCACAACGCCGACCCAATGCGCATATGGGATATGATGTCATTGACAGGCGACTAAATGCCAGGTATTTACCATGATTAAAATAACAGATTTCTCTGGTTTGAGAATGATGATGATGATGACATTTGTGAAAATGTAAGTACACAACTCTAAATAATAACTAATGAACTCTAATAAAGAAATATAAAACGTAGGTCTAGTCATTTTTAGACATTCTAATGCGGAAAAGTTACATATTATAACTTAAACAATATTTTTGATAACTCAAAGGAAACATCAAGTCTTAAAACTGCTGAATTTAGCAAAGTATGCAACTTAACATTTTTATGATTACTGGCATTTATCTAAACTGACAGTCATTTCTACAAGCTCCTTCCTAATGGTCCATCTTCCTTTGTTTTAGATGGAAACATTTATTTAGGGGGTAACAGCCTTATTTCAGACACATGAATCTTTGTATTAAACTTCCAGTTTTAAGAATGGAATTCAGAATGATGTGTTTTTACGCACATGATGAAAGAGAATGACAGAGATCCAATTTCATCTTTTCTCTGTATTTCTCTCCTGTCTCTGTACATTACAAAACAATTTAACAGGTGAGGGCGAGGCGAAGGAGGAGGAGAGGGCAGAAAACAAGGAGGAGAAGGAGAAGTTGGAGGAGGAAGAGGAGGAGGGGGAAGAAAACAAAGGGGCGGAGGAGGAGGGGGAAGAGGAGGAGGGGGAGGAGGAGGGGGAAGATGACAGAGGAAGCTGGGGAGCCGAGCGAGAAGTGCAGGTACAGGCTTCCTGCCTCTGCTCTCCTCCTCTCTTACCACTCTCTGTCAAAGACAGACAGAAACAAGGTGAACCATATTCCAGAGAGGGAAAGAGGGAGAAAAGAGGGAGGAAAAATAGGAAACGAAGGGAGGAAGACGAGAGAAAAACTGTCAGGGTGGATTTCGTGGAGGATTTCAAGTTGTATCTTCAGATGTTTGCCATTCCTGTTGTTAAATCATGATGAAGAGAGTCGATGAGCAGGTACAGGAAGAAAGACAGAAAGCTGAAGTTTCCTGATCAGCATGATGGACAGATTGATGTATAGATGGAGATTTGTTGGATGAAGGGTGGATTGATTATGGATAAACAGATCAATGGGTGGCTGGATGAAGACATGGATAGATGGATGTATTGATGGAATGATTGGTGTATGAATGAATTGATGGATTATAGAGTGAAAGAAGCCTGAGAGTCTAGAAAGTGCACATTGCACCACAGTTGGTTATTTTTCCCATTTTTCTGACCAAAAGAGAAAAAAAGAAATGTATCTGCCTCCTGTCTTCTCCTCTCTCCCCTCTCTAAAACACACACACACTCCTCCTGAATAATTTACACCCACTACTTCCTCTCCAACATTAATCTGTCACCTCCTCTGCTTCTCTGTGGCCTGTGTATACATGCTCTGTGTGTATCTGTGCATGTATGTGCGAGTTTATTGGCATGTGTGTGTTTCATTATGTATGTTTCGCGCATGGGCGTGCACCGTGCGTGCTCGCTGTTTACAGGTTTCTGCGGTGGCGGGCATTCGATTAGCTCAGACACACACTGAGACGACAGCGTTTTTAACTTACAAGTAGCTCGGCTCTGCACAAAGCCGCCCACTCCTGCACAGGACTCAAAGCACAGCAGCGTGACAAACAGCACAGAGCTGCCGGCTGCCAGAACACCACAACTGCTGCGAACTCTGGGCAGAAATCCTCTCACATCCTGCTGGATCGGAGAGGTTTTCTCTCAGAGGAAGGTAAACAGTGGCGACGTGTCAATATTTTCATATAAATAAATGTCAGATCTGATACTCTATATTAATTAATCAGTTCGAGCCAACAGAATATTATATATATATATATATATATATATATATATATCCTTTTCCAAACTATATACCAAACACTGGCTCATTGGCTGGTTCCAGCTTCACAAACTTTTCTCTGTCTTATATGAAAGTAAATAAAATTTCTGCGGTTTTGGACTGTTGGTCAGACAAAACAAGACTTCTGAAGACGACAGTGTTTGGCACTGAGAAATCTTGATGGGCTTACAATTTTTTGACACTTCAATTAAATAAAACTAGACTTACCGCCTCGTGGTTGTATCCCTCCGCCCCCCTGTTTATCAAGAGTCATAGAAAATATGAACCACTTCTGTCAAATTGCTGGGAAGTCTTGAGTTACCTTGAACTTTGACCCCTAAAATCTAATCAGTCCATGAGTCCAGGTGAATGTTTCTACCAAATTTAAAGAAATTCCCTCACAGTGTTACTGAGATATCACGTCCACAAGAATGGGACGGACGAACAACCCAAAAACATGATGCCGCTGGTTGTCGCTTGTACAGAGGCATAATAATTGGCAGTTTAATTAATAATGAAACACACACACACAAACACACATAGACATTCTCTCTCACTCACACACACACACACACACACACACACACAGTAGAAGCCCTGTTTTAAACAACATGTTTGCCTTACATATTTAATGCAGGGCCTGGCATAGTGTGTGTATGTGTGTGTGTGTGTGTGTGTGTGTGTGTGTGTGTGTGTGTTGTGATCACTGAATCCTGCCTTCATTTAGTGATTAACAAGATAACCCGATACATCAGATAAGGATTACCACCCTGACAGACATAAACACACATGCACAAACACAGAGGCATCATGAATATTACACACATACAGTATATATATACTGTGTGTATATGTATATGTATATGTGTATATATATATATATATATATATATATACATGTATGTATCTAAATATATATACAGAGTGTCTGGTTATTCTCTGGCAGGAAAAACCTTCTGCTGCACAGGAACTCTGTTTTATTTATACCAGAGCATCTGAAATTAGCAGAGGAAGAGCTGGATGGTTGTTATGAGCAGCTGAACACCTCAGTTTCAGAAAGATCACTAACATAAAACTGGAAAATAGTATTTGTCAGGCCAACGTAAAGTTAGGAATTGGACACACGTTGGACACACGTTGTTAATGTTATACAAACTGAAACATATCCACTGTGAAATGCTGTTTCTGGCCCAAAAAAATGTATGTTATTTTAAAGAAATAAATCATTTGGAAGCGTTCAAAACAAAATTAGATGAGAGTAAAGTAATCATGCCATCTTCCTCCAATCATACAAAAGTGGCAAAGTGGCAAATGTTTTCATGGTCAGTGTAAAAATGCTGTGTAAATCATCTAAACCGGATCTGTGTGAAATATATCACAGTTACATTCATTTACTGGCTGTAATTCAAACCAACTCCGATGTATATGTGTTTGAATGTATACAGTGTATATTTACCATTTCATACAACAGAAATGCCTGAGGAGGCTGCTGTGAATCATTGATAGTTCATTATTCACAGCTGATCGGAGAGACCATGTATAAATTAGACTTCTGCTTTAATTTCATTTAGTTTTACTATGTTACATGTCGTTGTATATTCATGCAATCCTTCATCCACAGAGGTTGGTTGAAAACCCCAGTTCCTCTGCTGGAGGCTAATGTTGTCGTTACACAGAACACAGACATTGCATCATATGTGACTGATCAGTTTGGGCTGCTGTATGTTCTCTCTCTGTTCCTCATGAAGGTTTGATGACAGTCATGAAAACACTGAGCTGCGGATTTTCTCATTTTCAGCAGCACCAAACATGAAAGAGCGTAAGAGTGGAATAAATGCACCGCTCAGTAATCTGCTCCTCTTCAATAATACAACACATGTATTTTGTGGAAATCCATTTGGAAACTAAACCTCCATGATTGCTGCTTTCTATTAAGTGAATGAAACAAGATAAGCATGATTACTGTGGGAGTATGATGAGTGTGCAGCACATAAGGTTAGGTACATCGTTTGCTAAATCTAATGCAGTCCAATACAACAGCCCTTCAATAAATCCTCCTTCATGCAGGTTGACAGAATAAAAACTCCTGTCAGTGTAACTGAACAACTCAACAGCACCACAAACTACAGCCTCCAATGATCAGACAGTTCACTCAAGATTGCGACCTTCATGAAGGCAGTGTATGTCTAATGCTGTGAAGGTGCTGTAACAGTCAACAAGCCCCAGACAAATCCATCCAAACAATCCCATGACGTCTAATCAACAGCTGAACAATTTAATGAGCGAGTAGAAGGTTTATTCCTTTAAGCTGCACGCTTCAGTCTGTGACAGTGTCTGTGGTCATTAATGAGACGATGTCACACATAAAGGATTTGACTGACACAAAGGCGGCCGGCTTAGTGTCTACTCCTGAGAGAAAAAACCTTATTGTCCGACTGACTTCCGGGCCGCTGCAATGGTTTGACCCACAGTGACACAGCTCAGACGCTGCTGGCTGACGTGGTGGATTATAAAAAAAAAATCTTTTCAGGTGTGCAAATGACTTCGAGGTTCACTTTGTAACCCTGCGAGGAACAAGCCAATTCAAGTTGGCAGTGACGCTGTGGGCGACAGGAAGACGGAGAGCTCAGCTGAGCAGCACAATGTGATGCATTGTTGTGAAAGTAGCTTTCTGAAGTGAGAAGTGAACATGTGCTGAGTGAGTGCAGCCTGCAGGGAGCTGTGAAAACTCACTGCTCCTCTCCGAGCTGGAGCGGAGCCTCCTCCTGCCTCCTGATGGAGGTGTGGGAAGAGCGGCGGGGTGGTCGAATCCAGGGACTGATCATCTATTCCCTCCTCGTTTCTGATTTATTTCTGAATGTATGATTTGTCAGGTTTGCTGTGTTGCATGCTACTCATTTAATGCACAGTGTTTTATTCAGCTCAGTCTGTTCATACTGGATGATTCTGCAAGACGTTAGAGAGCAGCTGGTGAACATAGTGGAGCATTTAGCTGCCAAAGAGCCAAATATTTCACTCAGGGGTTGGTAGAGACTGAAACCAGAGCTTACATTTGCTAGGTGACCACAAACGAGACTGTCCTCCTGTAAAAAACCAGCCCATAGGTCGTCTGTGCAGCAGGTTATTATGACTCGTAGTTAGGTTTTGTTGCTAGGAGACATCTAATGGTTTTAGTAATGATGACAGGAGCAAAGGGAAAAGTGTGGTGACGTATTATAAAGAGAGACAAAGTCCTCGTCAGGAGGAGGCTGTGGTGGATGGATGGATATGACACAGGAGAGCGCTGTTTGATTCCCATGTGAAACCAGCTGTTTATCTTGTTTCTATTATCCATGACCGCTCGACAAAGTTAACCACATTGTTATTATTGTAACTATGACAACAAAGACTGTGCAATGTCGAGGAAGTACTTATTTGGACCCAAATCCCAGCATATCCGAACCCTAACGAAGTAGTTCTAGTGCCTAAACCTAACCAACCCATAACTATTATTATAGTAACCATAGCAATGGAGGTAGGTATGTCGCTCTCGCTACAGTCTGCGTAACCATGACAACCAAGGTCTGGTACGCCAGCTGCTGTAGGGGGCGCTATTTCAGGCAACACTCCTGTGGGTCGTTTCAGAGGGTTGAAAACAACGACCTGTGGTTGTTCAGGTCGGAGGAGCTGCTGTCAGAAACACAGCGTGACTCTTAACTGCTGGATGTGTAAATAAGCAACTGTTTAAAGTTTTTCATATCAGATTAAAGTGTGATAATATGCCAGTGTTGTGCTCACAGTTTGTTTCCACTGCTATCAAGTGGCTAAAAAATGATTGCAGCTTTAAAAACCAAACTAAAGATCAACTCACTGCACATGTGTACGTCTCCTCTGCGTCCTCATCTGGAGGAATATTTTTATAATTTAACACCTGTGCTGTTTTTCTCCCAACTCTAACAGGCTACCTGACAAATAGGCAGAAACTTTGAACCTGCTTCTGAATTCATTGTGACATAATGTTTGATCAACAGATGGAGGAAACTGAGAAACAGGAAAAGAGAGGTAAAAGGAAAGGACGGTGTTCAAGATTCTGTTTTAAGAATGCAGTCTGGGGTTTATTAGCAGCTTGTTTCATCGTAATATTCTGGGAGGATAAAGAAATGAGTTGTTCGGAGCCGCTGAAGGTGATGAAAGCAGGAAAAGACGACAGGGGATTTAGGTCTCGTTAAATTAACTGACAATCAATGCACAGTTTTAGTGCTTCACCTCTGTTAAATGAAAGAGGTGCCATGTAAAACAAACAAAGATGAGAGAGACAGGTTTACTGGTCAGGTCATTTACAAAACATTATTGATCTTGAGAGGGGACCACTGGATTTATTTCCAGTTGGAGGAGATGAAGCAACGGCTGATGAAAGATGGAGGTAAGATGCTGAGGAGGAAGAAAGATCAGGACTGTTATGGGACTGAGAAGAGGGATTTAACAGGCGCTGGCTTGACTGACAGACTGGTTATATCAGCACTTTGTAGACAAGAGCTCATCAACACCCAGACCACAACAAGAAAACAAGATGGGAGATGGGCGTGTTGTCAGGAGGGAGATAAAGAATGCAGAAGATCTGCTGCCATTTATCATCCTGCACTAAAATACACTATTATACTATTACTAGTAGCATTAACAATTATAATCACAAGTCGAAGAAGAAGAATGAGGAAGAGACAAAGAAGAGAGAAAAAAAAAAAACAATGCTTTTTTGCAGCATTAAATTTACTGTTGTGCTCATTTAGCAAGCATATTATTTATTCATTTATTTTTATCGATTAATCATTTAGTCTATGAAATGTCAAAAATACTGATTTATATCAACCACTATTTCCCAAAGCCCTTGGTAATAATAACAACAAACTCTCACATATTAATCATCTGAGACGTTGTTGTTCACATTGGACACTGTGAACGATGAGTTCAGTACAAAATGTTTTGTTGATAAAGCAGGATAATATTATAATGCATATTTGGAATGAAAATGATCTTTTCATTGATTTTTTTTTGCCTTGTTCTCTTTGCCTACTCTGATTTAACTGTGTATGTGTGTGTAAGTAAAATATTCACTCACCGAGCACTTTATTAGGAACACCATATAACACTGGGTGGTTCCTCATGGATTCCACCAGATGTTGGAAATGTTCCTCTGAGACTCTGCTCCATGGTGACATGACTGCATCATTTCTGCAGAGTTGTCAGCTGCACATTCAAGCTGCCAATCTCCTGTTGTCCCACATCCC
>NW_019524975.1:122628-284853 GCF_002814215.2 Seriola lalandi dorsalis | reverse complement strand
GAGGGTAAACTGAAAAACAAAAAACTATGCTGCCATATACAACATGAACCATTCGTGTAAAATTTCTCATAACTGCTGTGTGAAGTCTTGAGTTATGGCAAAGTGTTTTGTGTGCTTTGACCTTTAACCAGATTCTAATCAGTTGGTCCTTGAGCCCCAGTGAACGTTAATGCCAAATTCCCTTAAGGTGATACTGGGATATCACATTCACAGGAATGGGACGGACGGACATTGGGAAGTACGCATGAAGGACAGACAACCCGAAAACAAAAATACAGAGGATTTGTTGTCATATAGGACTGTGAGGAGACCATGTGGGAAATCAGATTATTCCTTGCTTCATTCAGAGACTGCTGGAAGTCCAAGCAAGGAACCTTGAGCTGCCATGAACCCCAGTTTAGGAACGGCTGACATAGCAACAGTTTCTGAAGTGTAAAAGCCACTGATGTGCTGCAAACAGAAACATGTCCAGTCAGGTCAGAGGAGTCCAACATCTGATCTGTATATTCAAGCTATATATATAAATATATGTATATATTGTGTGCATGTGTTCAATCCGTCACACACACACGCACACATTTTTCATCTTACCCCCCTTCAATCCTCCAAACTCAATATTTCACTTTATTTTCTTGAAACCAGGAACAAAAAACAGCTGAGCTACAGAGAAAATAATTCATGTAAATTACTATAATTAACATTATTGATCTCTATGACTAGTCTGTGTTACATTTATTGGTGGTATTTGTTACCATATCCCTGATGTCCGTTTTCACTCTGAATAGCCTGGACGTCAATAAATCACATTACAGTGCTGATTTACCATTTTGCATATTTCCAGTATCTCCACTTTGTCTGTTTGACTAAATGAAAAACTGTATTTAAGTGACATTAAAGCAACATCACTTCATATGAAATGACTTGACAGATGCTGAACCAAGCTCCGCCCTGCCCTGAGGTCAGCAGCATCAGTCATCATCTCGCTGCTATCACAGGCCTGAACATAAGTGCCATAACTGACATTTAAGAGAGAAATGAGATAACCAGCCGTGGCCCAAAGCTAAATAATAATTGACATGAAGGTATACGTCACTTATTGGACATGCCCTGTATATAAAACATACAATATACAATATATGACAGCCTGCTGCAGGCTGGAGGCAACACACACGTCATGTAGCAGACTCAGATATTGACAGAACGAATTATTTCTCTCTGCTTTTCACACCTTCGATGGCAAAAAAGGTGGATTATATGGTTTGTCAAGTTCAGCTGCAAGGGAAGCCCAGAGGAAAACTGAGGCGCTTATAAAAACAGTGAATGTGTTTTTTGTGTCTTCCTGTATGTCAGCTGCATCGTACAGCAAGCAGGGCGTCTATACTCATCATCCTTATCCTTCATCCTGAGGCCGAAAACAACTGATGAAATCCTTTCTGTCAGAAAAGTCATAATCTGTGTTTGATGTTCTGTTTGCCAGCAATGTGTATCATATATAATATTCACCAGTTTATACCATTAACATGAAAAAGACAACGGTAACTGTATGTTCACCTAAACATTATGACCACTTGCAGAGGCGATTAACGATTATCTCGTAACGACGGGTATAGTTTCGGATAGGGGGAGAGATGGTGTGGGACGTGGCAGAGATGGGCGAATGAAAAGCTTTCAGTCCGCATCATTATGACCAGACGACTGGGTCGGAGGATCTGTGAGGAGGAATAAACCATGGACCAGGGACAGGGTGTCGGCGGATCTGCTGGAACAAGTCTGATCCATGGCGGCGCCACCTTGCAACTTACAGGACTTAAAGGATCTGCTGCCGACGTCACAGCACCTTCAGATATCTTTTACAGACCGTGAGGTCAGAGCTGTTTGGCTGAGCTGGACATCATGTTTTGACTCATCAGTGGACTATGACATTTCCAGCTGTATCAATCTTCCACTGTTTTTATTCCTCTGCCTGCACCTTGACTTTTAGCGTTTTTATTTTCATCTGTGCGATGAAGAAAAGTAAATATAAACTAGTGAAATAAAAGAACAGTTATGTTGCTGTGAATGTCCCTTTTCAAAATCAGGTAACCACTGTCAAATGAATGTGTTACCCCCCCCCCCCCCGGTGAGTGGTAGAAAGACACAGCAGGCTTTCACACTCCACTACTCCTCAATGCACTCATTCAAGAAACACAATGATCATTAAACAAATTCTACTAAACCATCTTCTCTTAGCCTCACACACTCGCCACCAGCATAAATTCCTCTGTGTGCCATGAAAAACATGGATTATGATGACATGGCTGAAGGGAAACCATTTACTTGACATTCAGCTGTAATCTGTGGAAGTTGCTGGGAATGAGACACAAAATCAACCAACCGAACACGACGGCACGGTGGAGGGACTGGAAACGGCTCGATGGAGGGATGAAAACAATTTGTTCCAAGTAACATATTGGTCTGTAACAATAGCAGCTCGATCAGTGGACCATCCATTTCATATACACATACTGCATTAGATGAGATTAAAAAGCCATACAGCATGCTGTGGTGCAGGGGGATTGGAGGTATAATAAATAGCATGCCGCTGATGTCAAATCCCTCAGCTGCTGAGCTGCATCCTTCCCGCAGAGGATCCGAGCTCATATCTATCTAATATCTCTGTCAAAGACAAAATGAAACACGTCTTTTTGAATTCTGGAGTACGAGACACAAGCGCTGGAGCTTTCTGGATGACTACCAACGATAGAACACAACAGGCCCAAACAGATACTCCTGAGGTTGTCAGAGGCATTCTGGGAGTTGTACATCACTGATCAGGGAAGTGGGCGAGACAAGAAAGGGAAAGAAGTAAATCTGGGTGAGAACTTTAAAGTTAAAAATCCTCAGGAATCTCATCATTTCAGGCTGTTTTTGATACTGTTTACAGTCAGCATTCTCCTGCTACAGCTATTCGAAGTATTCACACGCAATTATCTGTGTGCAAAATAGTTTTTATTGTTACTGGCAGAGCCATAATTCCTGTGCAGGAATCAAATTACCTGCAAACAATGTATGCATTTACTTTAACGTTATCAGCTGTAATTTGATCAAACAGAAACCTTTTCCTGTTTTTAACTGTTGTGTTACTGCTGATGCAAACCCAAGATTCCCTACTGCTGCTTCACATTAAAAGCGTTCAACTGGCAAACCACAGGGTGTCTTTTATTGTGAAGCAGCCCCAGGAAATGCAATATATTTGGCACTAAGGTTCATGCTAACTGCATTTCACCAATAAAGAGTGATCTAGAAAACAAGGTCACCAATGAGTTTTTCCTGTTATCTGCTGTTGTGTAGAAACCTTCTCTGGTCACAGCTGCTCGAGCCATGATGTCATTTATTGACTTTCTTCTTTATTAAAACAATGTGACGCAATGAAACCCCACAGCCCACAGTTTGTTTGGCTGCGGTGTAAAAAGATAAACCAACTGCTCTTCCTTTGTCGGATTTATGACGGAGTAGAAAAATCTATGGGGGTGAAGCCATTTGATGATCTCTGCTGTGTCTTCACAGGTTTAGAGTTACAGATTAGATTTCACCTCAGGAGCAGAGTTACTGTAGGGAGTGGCATGTGCTGCTGAAGGTTAACAGTAGCATTACAGTTCATGAAATAAACACGGTGACTGTGTGTCTTTATAACTGCATTAAGAGTCTAAGGTTTATCTTTAACTTAATGCAACCGGCAGAAGTCTTTATAAATCTTCTGATACTTTGCTATTACCAGCCAAGAAAAAGCTCCATCAGAACATATAATAGAAAAAAAACCCATTACGTATTTTTACACATCATTACATATCATCAACCTGTAACGTTCAGTGCATTTCAGAAGCCATATTTTGTGAAGTGCTATAATTTAGCTTCATCTGCGACCTGATGCGTTGTGCATCCACTTCAGTTAGTCCTTCCCTACATTTTCAACTCCCAGAGAAATCAGCACCCAGTGCATGTACGCAGAGAGGGTGATAGAAATGAAAACAGCAAGTGTGATAGTTTTTCAAGAGGAGGAAAATTAGATTTGTGTCCCTTCCATTTTTCTGTGATAAACGTATGACTACTGAGTGTTTAAGCAGAACGGTGATTGTAAAAATAAGCCCTTGATGTTTAATTTGTATTATGCAGAGAAGCTTGCAGACATCTACAGGCAAACACAGGAGGCTGTTGGAGATGCAGTGATGAGTCACAGCGGAGAGAAGGTGGGACAGTCATCAGTGTGGGGGAAGAAATCAACTCTGTAAACTTCCAACTTATCCAAAAACACACAGGGACTTGGATTAGATATCTACACTGGACCATTAGCTGTTATTCAAATTGTGTATATGTAATGACTCACAGCTTCACCTCTCCTCCCCATCTTCTTCTCTCATACTTAACATCTATATCGATATATCCATCCACCTGTCTATTAATACTCTCTTCTGCAGGTGTAATAATAATAAAACATCCAGGACACGTTTTGTAGTGTCATGTTCATCTCTCAGTCGAAACACCATCCTGCTCTTGTAAGCAATGAGCGTCATCTTTGGTATTTTCAGAGCATGACTTTAACCAGTTACTGTGATATGTAAGTTTGTAGTGGATATTTGATTAATGGTTGATTTACTAAGCCTATTACAAAATTGAGTAATATCATGTTCCAATATACTGGTGTGTCGTTGGAATGCGCTGCCTCTAATTCAGACCTGCTGCTTCAGACATTTAATGTGCCTGTCATTTAGACTTGAAACAAAATACAGTTTAAAATTTAGAGTAATTTCTTTGCTACCGAAGTTGAAATACTGGTTATAAACATACTGTATGTCAGAACTGAACCCACACACTCCTCTTTGTGCCAGAATGAAGCTACAGGGGAGGAATTCATTTAAACCTGAATAATACCATTAGCTGAGCCAAAATGTCAGTGATTGAATTACCAAAGTTCAATCCGGCAGACTGCTTGCCCAAACTTTTTACAACTTTTAATGTTGGAATAAATTTTTACTGCTGTAAATAGATACATGCTTCAACCATAAAGCAGCAGCTCAGTCCTGCCGTGAGCTGGGAAAATGTCAGGAAATATACAAATTAAAGTGAAGGGCAATTGTGCTGCTGTCAGACGCTGAATGCAGCACGGTAGTGAAGGCCACGTCAAGGTTCTGTGGACGAGATTTTAAACAATAATACAACGTTAAACAACTACTTACTATTTAAAGATATAATGGATTGATGGCGTCTTTGTTTTGGTGCCTGCTGTTAAACCACTGGTCCTCCCCATGTTTATGAAGACACAGTGACCAATCACACGTGAGCTGGCACGGCGCGGTGCGCAGCGTTCAGGTCAAAGCGGAATTTCAGGCCTCTGACAAAGAAAGAGATGAGACCAGAGCACAGGTGGACTGACGATGGGGCCTGCCGGCTCAAATCCTGGTTGGCCGTCATAACATCCATAAAGTTTTTAAAGTGTTAATTGGCTCTGTCAGTATCATCCGTGTGACGGCAGACCGAGGGAAGAAGCCTACGAGCGGCTGATGGGTGTAGCTTGACTTGGAACTTGCTCTTCTTCTCTCTTTTCATTAGTGACCGGCTACAGTCAGTCAGGAATGGTCAGTCGATCACTAAGCTAACTTTGCTACTTGACTTACTGTCAACATTTTGTTGGCTCTTCCTTTAATGCGCATCTTGTGCATTAAATCTCTTCTTGACACTGGTGGGTCCAATTTATCTAATCTATCCCTCCAAACCTAATAAAACAGTTAGGCACTTCCTTCCTTTTCATTTTCATTTGCCATTTTTGACAATCTCCTTTCTCTCCCTCCACACCTTGTGGTCCAGGTTACTGAGGAAGCACCCCAAAATACCCTGCCATCATTTTGACGCTGCAGTGCTGGATAAATATAGACAAACACTTCTTATCATATAAAATAAATCCTTAGTGCTCAACACATTTGACTTTTATTACACATCATTTACAATCAGTTTAGGAAGGTGGATCATCACATTCTAGAGATGTATTTCACACCACCGACACCAAAAGAAGAAGATTAAGTTTTGTTTACTCTCGGATTTTTAACGACCTGTCGGCGGTAATCATATTTTACTTTCTTTAATGCAGCCTCAATGTGAGGCGATAAATACTGAGACCAAACACAATCACTGTGATGTCTCACTTCAATACACTAAACAGATTAGCTGCCAGATGATGGGATGACAATGAGATTCAAATACCAACATTTGACTTTAACTTCGGTGCACTCACTGTGACTGCGCAGAGAAAACAAACCAAAGCCCGTTTTAAATAAGTTCTCCGTTGTAAAATGTTTGGACACGTAATAAATAATAAAACAGTCATCGACATGCTCCAGCTGTGCAGTTTAAACAGATGCTTTACTTTCGTTGTTATCTAATTTCCCTGCAGATTTTTACAAGGACACGGTTGAGGCGGACGAGTGGCGGCAGTGATCTGGGATCTATTTTTGTCTTCACAGCCAGAGAAAACTGATGTGTTCAAAGTCTTTTTTATTGCAGTGATTTAGTCAAAGATATTAGAGTATTGTTGAAAAGGAAGATTTCAGGGACTTTTGATTTAGTTTAGAATGTTTTAATTTGTAATAGTTATTTCTATTTTGCTTCGTGAGTGATTAGATTAGTCATTAGAGACTAAATAAATACATCAGACTATTTTTATTTAATTTAAGGTAGCACTGTTCACTCCCTGTGGAGAGGAACTTAAAGAATGTAAAGAACATTTTCTTCTTAATTGCCTCAGGATGTTCTTAACTTCTTGCTACTTTCACTCTCTGTTGTTACTCCTCTCCTCCTTCCTGTTTCTCCCAGTTGTCCTTCCTCAGCTTCCCTTTTTCTCTCTGCTCTTTAATTAACCCATCTATCCTGCTACGGTAGCTCAGCGGGCTCTGAGCTTTTGTGTTTTCTTGGCATGGAACTGCAGCGTTTGCCTGTTGACAGATGAGCACATCAGTCTACTGGAAACCAGGATTAGGAGGGAAAGTAAAACCTGCAGAATGACTCTGACCATCAACATCTAATCCTGGATGCGGTTGTTAAAATGAAACGAATGCTTTAAATGTTGTCAACGTCATCTCTCTTCCATCAGCCGCCATCACTGTGTATAAAACTAATATTATTAAAAATGATTTATATAAAAATAAAAGTCTTCTCTTCTCACCTCTCTGCATTTGCTCTGCTGGGATCTCTGCTCAGGTCACATCATACACAAACACACACGATAGCTTTGTGATGAGAGACCAAACAGCGAAGAACAGTGAAGCTTTACTACAATCAACAGTGTGTATCACCTGATGAGGTGACATATCCTTTAACATAGTTTTCCTGACATTGCTTAGAAACATATTCCCCTGCCTCCACCACCGCCTGCTGGAACGATGAGCTGTAAACTCTCTGTTTGTTTCAGCAGCTTGATTTGTCCACAGTTAAGCAACAGCTGACATGGATTTGAATGACTCTTTGTACAAAGGCTCCCTTAGAGTTTTATCAGTTTCTAGAAAACACTAGACAAATACTTGAGAGTAAATTATTCAACAAGTCCAACTTCAGTGATTTAAAAAAAAAAAAAAAAAACATTATCCAATCAATTTGTCATCTAGTTAAGAGAAAAAGATAAAAAGACACTGAAATGGAGGAAGATAAGAAATAAAGTGCAAAGTCTCATAAAGGCTGCAAAGGAAAAAAAAAAAAGAAATTCAGCATCTGAAGAAAGAAAGTCCAAAGAAGCGCTGGGACTTCATCAATAAGTCTGGGAGGGATAAAAAAAGATCTGAAGGAAAACACAGTTTGATGGTGTGGAAGAAAACCTGGACTAGTAACATCTTGTCTCCCCGATCACGCTTCCCATTACCGCTGCCCACTGAAGAGCCTGGCCTGTGAACAGGGCTGCACACATGAAAGATCTGACCCCTGTCCTCGCTTACACTCTGAACATTTCCTATCTGTGCAGCAAACCGAGGATCTGCTTCCTCAGAAAAACCCCACCACAACCTGCTCCTCTGTATTAATGTAAATCCTGCTTATATTCAGTTGCTGACTGTGAGAATGAAGGTTGATAAACTCGACCTTCATTCTCTTGATTCTTTTTAGCATGTGTAAAGCTTAATGACACCGTGTACATTGTACTGAGAAGAACCAGCTACGTTCGAAAGAAAAAACAGTGAAGAAGTGCTCATGAAGGTCAGATCTTCGCTGATTCACTGAACTGAATGAACCTCTGAGTTCGTTCAATGTTAATGCGAGTGAAGGACAGTCAGCTGGATTATTTGGTTTTGTAGGTAGAAATCATTACAGACATTAACATGAGCTCCTTCTGTGTACAGGGATTCTGACTATTGATCATTTCCAGCCCATTTTTTGTTTTACAGCCTTAAATGATTGATGCTGCCTGCTTACAAAATAATTCACATTTTTACTAGATCACTGTTTGTACTGAAAAATAATATAACAGCCTCATAATCAGCCTGTGCAGACTGGTGACAGGAATAAGCTCCTCTGTTCTCCATCAGCGCAGCCTTCATTTGGAAATGAAAGCAGGCATGACGGGATAGAATAATGATAATAATGATAGAAATAATAAAAATAATTTGTGAGGCATGAAGCTTCAAAATGAAGTGCTAAAATCCATCTCTGCATCAGGAGAAGTGTGTGATAACTCAAACTTTTCAGTTGCTGTACCCAGAATGTGTGTGTGATGGATGCTTTTATTCACAGTGCTTTTTGATATAACAACTCATTTCTTTTTAGTATGTGTGTGTGTGTGTGTGTGTGTGTGTGTGTGTGTGTGTGTGTGTGTGTGTGTGTGTGTGTGTCTGACCTCGTTAAAGCTTGTTGTTCTCAATGTTTTCTGATAGTTTGGGTTTCACCTAAAAAGCAGATAATACCAGATGTATAAAACAACTCCGACATGTTACCCAGCATTCATGGCTCAACACTGAGCGAGCAATGATGAGAACATCGAGCTCTATCTAAGTGTTACTACTTTGTAAGTCAAGAGCTTTAAAGCAACAAATAAACTCAATGATCGATCTCAAACCGATGCTGATCTGATGGAAAGGATCGGATTAGGTGGAAAACTGGACATCGGAGACCCTGCGTGTGTTTTTTGATACCACCAGAGAATGGTGAAAACACACGGACATTTTTAAATTGTAAATGACCGCACTTATATAAACACTTTTCTATTCTTATAAACCACTGCCACATCAAGCCACATTCACTCGTTCATACAACACTTTTCTATAATAAAACTCTTACAAAAGCTCAGCTCTCAGATCCATATTTCTTGCAAACTGCTCTTATGCTTCATTCATCACGTCCACATATGAAAACAGATCTGGACAGAAATGTATTCGTCGCAGTTCTGACGTGTGTCTGATGCTCATCGGAAAACAACTGATTTCTCATCCTTTCACTTAACTCACATCATTACAGCTAAACTTTAAAGTAGCATCAAATCCCAAAAGAACCACTGATCAGTTTTCAATTGTTTCATTCCTCCAGCTGCAGAACAACAGCTGGCACATCAGAGTTTAGTGACAAAATGGAAATGAGCTCATGTGTGACTGCACAGTATGTTTCATCAAACACATCGAGTAGGTTCTTTAATCTGTCACTATAACTGAGCACCAAAATAACCTGAAGTGCTACAGAACGGTCTGGCTGTTGGAAACATCTGCACTGATGTGCTTATGCTAAAGGTTAAAGATGGTTGTCGAGGAAAAATACAAAAAAAAAAAACACAAATAAAAATGTAATTTACAGACATTGTGAACCAATGACCTGCATTAACTGGTCATAAGATATGATGTGATCTGCATCTATTATTATTTCTGACAGATTGTGTTTGTTCATTAATGTAACTCATGAAGAACGACAGAGTGAAAGAAATGATGAAGATCAGATCATGTTGATGTGATTGACATGATAGTGAGGAAAAAGAGAGAAATTACACCTGGATACTCTGTGTGTTTATTGTTAGAGCATGCAGAGGGAACCAGAGTGAGACGTCTCTCTCTCTCTCTCCCTAAACCATTCTCTGCAAACTTCACTTAGTGTGTATTTGTTTGTGTGTGTGTGAGAGAGAGAGAGCCATCCATCTCCCACCCCAGTCGCCTTCTATAATTACAATGGGCCTGCCTTCCTTCCATGCCAACTAATACTCCCCTCATTACAATGTGTTATAGTGTATGTGTGTGTGTGTGTGTGTGTGTGTGTGTGTGTGTGTGCGTGTACCAAAAACACCCACACCTTGCTAATCACACTCTACATCAGCTGTCACCTTTTTCCGAGCTGAAACAAGAAGCCTGAGGCATTCTCAAACACAAACACACACACACACACACACACACACACACACACACACACACACACACACACACTTTTCCTTCTATCTCCAAGGCATTACCAAAGCCCTAACCTAAACCTCTCTCACTCTAACACACACACACACTGTTTCTGTAGAGGCTGTGTTTTGAGATGATTGCTTTACATGTTTAATGCAGGGCCTGGCATGAAGTGTGTGTGTGTGTGTGTGTGTGTGTGTGTGTGTGTTGAGATCACTGAAGTCTGCCTTCATTTAGAGATTAACAAGATAACCTGATACATTAGATAAGGATTATCTGACAGACTCACACAAGCACAAACACAGAGAGATCCTCAGTACCAGCAGTGACACACACCACTGTGGTGCTGCAAATACACTATATGATAATGTAACTCAACTTTAAATGATGTATAACCTATGACTAATTCAGTGAACACAGGGCTACGATTTACATTGCTACTTCCATTGTTGAATAAACTGCCTGTTTGTACTTAACCACTGTGTCTATATAATATTGAAAAATGGCAACCACCACTGCAACCTTGTTTTATTTGACCGACAGACAATTTATTATCACATTTGTCATCCAATTCATCAGTTTTGAAAATGCAAATTTGTTTTCTGCCAATCAAGTTATAGATTAATCTGCTGATTGTTGCACCTCTTAATTTAGACTGTATGTTCTGCAAGCGAGTGTCAGTGAGACCCATTAAACCAATTCCAAACCTCCTGTATATGAATGAACACAAAGCTGAAAATACGTTTAGAGGAACTAAAACATCTGGAAACGCAGCGGAAAAAATCTACTAAAACTGAGTGTGGCCACGTTTCAGGGAAAAGTGAGAAGGGTCTTTTTTTCTTCTTTTTTTTAAAAAAGTATTTCTTGATTTGTCATGTATTTTGTTGATAAAACGTTTGAACGTCTCTGCTCATATTCCAGAGAACAGTTAATGTACTGCATTGGTAAAATGTGAACACACAGTAAGGATTATTTTGCTAGTGTTCAACAACTACAGCTCCCGTGAAGTGTTACAGAGCTTCTGTGACTAAGGCTCAAGGGGGATGTTGCTGTTGGCTAAGATCCCATGAGTCTTTGCCATTGGCACGCTCTCAAGGCCTCATGGGAGCTGTTTATGCTCCAGTGTTACTATCCAGTACAGTGGTAGATACCCGGTGAGAGTAGAATATGGACAGAAGCATTTCAACTTTTCAGAGGGACCTGTTGAAAAAATTCAAGCTATACCTCATTTTAATTAATTTTATTTATCTTCATAACTATTGATTCATTACCACCTGCATCATTATTACTGTGTAGCTGGTGTGTGTCACAGACAGGGCACAATGATGAAGGGATGGACGAAGGATGAAGAAAAAAGAGCTTTTGGGTGTGGGCTGACAAATCTGCACTGCAGAGAGGAATCTGTATTTTGGAGAAAGGGAGTAAAAGAAAAAAGCCGCAGGGGAGAGGCAGAGAGAGAAAGAGGAGAGTAAAGAATAAAGGGAAGGAGAGAAGGTGAAGAAAAGATGTGAAATTGTGGGGGAGAGGAGAGAAAGACAGGTAAGAGATCATCAATCATAAGAACATGGGAACAGGGATGAGAAAGAAAGAGAGTCGGAAGAAAGAAGTGAGAAAGAGGAGGAGAGTTGGACGGACTGAGTGTGAAATGAAATAGAGAAAGGAGACAAAAAGCGAGAGGGAGGGTCAGAAAAAGAGATGGATGGCAGGGAGAGGGGAAGAAGCCAGCAGAGGAGGAGAGAGGGAAGCTTAACAATGATCCGACTAGAAGGGAGAGAAATACAGCGGAGTGAGAGGAGGCAATTTATAAGGGAGTGGAAGAAGGGAACTAAAAGAAGGGAAGGGGAACATACAAAGTAAAGTGATGGAGAGACTCCTTTTTTTCATCCGTATCCTGCTTTAAATTCATCCACATATACAGACTCACAGCAATGACCCAGCTGTGGAGTCTGCAGCTGTCCGTGGACTCGTTTGCAAGCGAGTATGACTGAGGCCTTATGCTGTCATCTTTCTTAGCTCTTCAGTCTCCTCCTCGACTCCTCTCTCCAACCCCTCTCAGCATTTGCAGGAACAGAATCCCATTCTACTGTGTAAATTTCTATCCTTTCTATCATTTGATTATATGCATAATCTAAGCGCCGCAGTGCAGAGTTCAAGTTCAGCAAAATCCATGTCTGTCAAAAAGCAAGTGTTCAATCCATTGTCTGAATCATCGTGCTCAGTAAGCTCCGATGTGACAAAGAAGCTATATTGCTTGTTCTTAGTAAATACCAGATAATCAGTTTCTATCTGCTGCTGATACTCTTCAATCAACTGGCCACAAGATGACAAGAGACTGTGCAAAGATTCTAGCAAGGGTTTTGTTGGAGACAAAAATGTTCATTACCGCAACCTCGAGTCCTGCAGTCTGCAGCTCACTGAAAATTTGGCCTCAGTCTGAGAGACCTGTTTGTCAAAGGATCTGTGGCCAGGAAGTCAATTCTCCTATTACCACGACGGAAAACAGAGACAGAAGAGGAAAAGGAAGACCAGCAGCAAATGTATAGAAAGAGAACCTTACAAAGTGTGTGTGTGTGTGTGTGTGTGTGTGTGTGTGTGTGTGTGGTTTTGGAGAGGGTATGAGGCTAAATAGTGATGACGTTCCATCTGTGCACTGTCCTGACCTTATTAGGATGTGTTAACTGTTCAGCTGGAAAGGATTCTGTGTTTGTGTATGTGTGTGTGTGTGTGTGTGTGTGTGTGTGTGTGTGTGAGTGTGGAAGTGAGACAGAGTGCGAGAGGAGAGGAAAGAATGGAGGGAAAGCGGTAGTATAATGTGTCTTCTTAAACAAACACACAGACACATCCGGACACACACACACACACACACACAGATTTGAGTCAAGTTCTCTTCAAGTCATTGCCAATTATATCCTTGTTATGGATCACTGTGTCACCTCTCACACACACACACACAAACACACACCTTCAACTCATCAACTCAACTCTCATAAAGTCAATTAGTACTCCCCCACACCCTCCTCCCTCCAGCCGTCCGCCCACCAGTGTATCCAGGCAGAGGACACTCAAGATGACACACAGCAGACACCGCGCACAGAAAGGTATAGACACAAGACGCTTCCTGTCACACACTGCGTGGCTCCGCTCAGCGTGGCACCTACTACACAAGCACTGACGCTGGCTGTCGGCCTGATATGCCAGCTTGAAATAAGACGGGAAGGTGGTGAAGCGGCGAGAGTCGATAAACATGTTCAAATATTCCTCAACGAAAACGATGAAGGAGGCACAGCTCGGTTTACAGCCGAGTGAGGCACTGGATCAAAATGTCAACTTTGAACTTTGAAAGTCAAACTTTAATCATACTCAAAATCTGCTGTATATTCAGTAACATTTCGTAAAGACTTTCATATATTCACCCTGATTTGGTTGTAATATTATATGTTATATTATAATATAATAACAGTTTCACTGGATTGTTTGGGGTTTGTATTGTGATACACTATTATTCCATTTTAGTTATAATATTCATTTTGACTTTCTGTGTATAATGTTATGTTTATCTATTTTGTCTGGTGTATTTGTGTTGGATGCAAATCAGCGGTTGAGCCCACTCCTGCAACATGTCTTATCTCCCATAAATAAACAATCAAACAAACACAGAAGGGTAAAAACACAACATCCACAATAATGTTTTTCTGATCCACGTGTGAACTGGATGGATTGAGGAATGAGTTTTCTGAACAATATGATTTCATATTTTTAATATAATAATATTTCTTTGAGTATCTATTTGCATTTAACTTCTAACCCCTGCTACCTACTGTCTTCTTATCTAAATAAAGGAAAACACGCCCATTGTAAGGCTGTAGTCTACAAACAAATAAACCTGATTTCACGTATCAAAAATTCAACCTGTGTGTTGGGTGTGTATTTAACATGAATTTGCCCTAAAAATGGTAGAAGATGTTGTCGTACTGGACATGAAGGAGAATTTTGCAAAGACAGAAATCCAGTAGCAAGAGGTGTGACGAACATCTCAGACATCCAAGTCAGACTTATTGATTTTGTGTCTTTTTCACACATAGGAACGATGTTAGATCTTTCTAATGGAGAAATATCGATTATGCTTCAATCATTTTCATCCAGTAACCGAAAGCTAGTGGTGTGCATCAGTGTGTGTCGTTCATTGAAAGTAATGGATTGGGCTGTTGGACAAAAACATTCAGGTTGAGTGGCAGCAATGAAAAAGTGATATTGTATTGTCCCTGGAGATAATGTGGTTGTGGGTTGAAATTTCCCCGGGCTCACTGATTTGTATTCTACAAACAGAAGGACTGGAAGCAAAGGGGAAATATGAAAGCCTCTGGCAAACAATGCTTGAATGATTAAAGGTGTGTGTGTGTGTGTGTGTGTGTGTGTGTGTGTGTGTGTGTGAAGAAAGGCTGGGCAGGTAGTGAAACAGAATCACTGTGCATGGATGCTGTGTGTGCGTCTGAATCCATTCAGCTGTTGTCACTGTTTGCACGTTCACAAATCTGTATGAAAATCAATCAAAAGATCGCAGTGGTTTCACATTGGCCTATCAATAGAGATAGATTCTTCCCTTTGTACCACAGACAAAACACCCGCTTTGTGTTGCCACTTCCTATTACATCCCTTAACCACTGAAGACAAAAAGACAATAAAAACAGGAGAGGTGTCAAGGGAACCCAGTGGTCCGGGATGCACAATCCACTACATCATTACAGCGTCTCTGATCCAGGTCTGGCTGCAAACCCCACAGAGGCTTGAGAAGAACTACAGAGCTTCACTTGTTAAAATCACACAGCTGACAAGTTAGGTGGGCAGCAGCAATAAAAAACCGTGATGAATCGTAGCTCAGTTAATCACATTATCTTGTGACGTTTTTTGTATATCTGCATAACAGTGTCTGATAAAAACATGAACTGATTCAATTTATGTTTCCAACTTAGAGCTGACTTTAAAACAGTAAAAGCTGTTGAACATGTTGCATACAGAGGTGGAGGAAAGAGAAGAGGAAGAGGTTTTTACCTCAGCTTTAATCATGATTACAGTATATTACTGCAGGTGTGTATGATAGGGTTGGGTGGTTTGCCCCAAAATCATTCTGTTGGGCTGAATCTTAATGAGCGGTAACGACACAGGATGAATCATCATAACAACTTCTACAATTTACAAGAAGAGAAAACAGTATGGGCTCCACAAAAATGTCATTTTGACATGAACGACAAACTTTGAAGGAACAACAGACCAGGAAGAGACAGAGACAAAATGAAAGAGACTTCTTAATTTTATGGGACTTCTGAGTTTAAATATGTTTTAGCTTTAGTGGCTCATGAAATGGCAATCACAGAGAGCTTAATTTACCATGACGAGTAAAACACACACACACACACACACACACACACACACACACACACACACGCACACGCACACGCACACACACACGCACACATACACACGCACACAGTGCAGACATCTCATCTGAATGAGATACACTCTTGGAAATGTTGCTCAGAGGTAATAAAGTGTAATAACATGTGATATAATGGGAGTAATAAGGTGTAAATAAAGAGGAGAAGGTAATTCAGCCTGACGACGCAGTGACTTAGTGAAAATCACTTTGTGCAACACTAGACAGAGAGAGAAGAAGAAATCACTTGACCGTGAATCATTGTGATTATTATTCTAAAAACTCGGTCCTCTCATCCTGTTGGACGGCTGCCCCATGTTATTGCAGGTCAGTCGTCCAATCAGAAATACGACTCAGGTACATGGACAGAGAGACAATGGAGAGACGGATGATGAAGAAGCAGTACAGATGAAGAACTTTTAGTTCCAGGTGCTTTTCTTCAGGAACTAAAAGGTTCCTGTGGCCCATAGTTGTCTGTGTTTCCACCCCGGCCTAAAGTCCTGGGAAGATTATGCTAAATTACAACTTGGCATTACATTATTCACAGCGCTTTGAGGACATAACATGAACGAAAATACGGGACGAATTGGCAACCTGAGCCACTCCAGTTGTTGCGGTTCTTTATTATTTTTTTGAAGTCCTGCGTCAGTTTTTTTTACCTTCTCCTGGACCTGTTTCACGGTGTGGAAAATGTGTTTGCTCGCTCATTGTGAACTTTTAAACATAGCGGGTAAAATAAAATACAGCGAGTACTCGACCAGTCAGAGATGTTCAGCACTGCAGACCACACCCCCCAAAGTTCCTGAACCTTTGGAAAGGACTACCCCCCCGACCAGGGACTTTTTTGGGGGTCGATCAATTACCCCAGAACTAAATTTAGACCCTGGTTCCTGCGGTGGAAACGCACATAGTTCCTCAAAAGGTTCCTGGTTCCTGGGGAAAGTTCACCCAGCTTAAGGGACTGATTTAGGGAAGATGAATGCAAATACATTGAGAGGCTGTTAAGTCAAAGATTTTGAAATGAACGAAAACAGATGGATGATGTAAGGAAAAAGAGCAAAACAGGAGAAGCAGAGATAGATATTGAAGATATTGTGAGAAAGAAAAAACAAACAAGGGAACAAAGATAGAAAACAACCAGTTTGAAACAAATGCTATAAACATGGAGGTAATGGCCTCTTTGTCACTGGCAACGAGTCCCTGTCCTCTAGTTACATGATGCTACATTACATGAAGCCCTGAGGGATGATACACACACACACACACACACACACACACACACACACACACACACACACATCTGCTCACTGAGTACTCTGACACAGTGAACATCAAAAACACACATACATGTATTAGATGCATTCACAAAAGTCTTTGGTTTCCTGGCAATGGACAACCGCAGTGAGATGTTTAGTATTCAGAGAGAAGTGAAGGAAACCAGAGGACAGAGTGAGCTGGCTTCAGTAACACAGCAGCGTCTTCGTGACTCCTTCACTGAGAGCCTTGTTGGGTTTGTGTGTGTGTGTGTGTGTGTGTGTGTGTGTCTGTAACCATGAAACATTTGTTCATGCATAAATATTCCTACACAAATGCACAAAGGCAGTGTACTTACCAAAACCAAAGTCATGGGGTGGTGGGGGTTCAGCTGCCCTGAAACAATAGAAATGTGATCAGTTAACACCCTGAACACAGAGAACTGATAGTTGACACATTTAGCAAACAAAAAATAAGTTAATCATTTATTTTTCATTTTATCCATAAAAATATAAACTTTAACAAATCTACAATGCAACTAAACTAAAGTGCAATGTCACGTCTCAAATTGAGTACTTTGTGACATTTTCAGTACAACACACACATGCACACACACACACATTTACACACTGCAACTCTGTATGCACACATACTACACACATGTACAATGTTTGCTGAGAGATCAATCTGCCACAGTGCAGAGTCTTTTCAATACCAAACCAATGTCTCTTCAGCATTAATGTCCTGAGACACTCAGCCCAAACCAAACTGCCTCAGATCAATAAAGAACCTGTTTGTTTTTACAGTTTGGATCAAATGAGCCAGGATTAGGAGAATCAGTGGTCGATGTTTCTGTTGAACACAGAGAAATCCGGAGGTTTGTCTTGAGTATTCAGTGTGTGTGTGTGTGTGTGTGTGTGTGTGTGTGTGTGTCTCAGTGCCGATCACAACAGGTTACACAGTTAAAGTTCAGTGGCTGTTCTTTCAAATCCTTTAAAACTTCAGAGCTCAATTTATTCTAGCAGTCATTGTTGTGTGTTCCTCACTCTGCCAAAATGCCTCTGTGAATAAAACACTACAGGAGAAGAATAAATTAAAGACAGAGAATCTAGCCGGAGAAAGCTTGGGAATTTGAACCTCTCTACGGGCTGAGGGGGCTGATGAGGTGACAGCTCGTTAAGCCACCTAATTTACCGACCTATCTGCCCGACTGTCTCTCCGTCTGATTCACTGACTGTCTGTTTGCCTGTCCGACTTTCCTCTTATTGAGACGTGCCTGAGATAGTGATGAAGACTCCTCTCTTGAGAGAACAAGACCGCATAGATTGGATAATTGATTGGTGCGTACAAAAGAAAGAGAAAAGGAAGTGCATGTACGAGTGAGAGAGAGAGAGACAAAGGACAACATAGGACAATGACAGAGAAAGAGGGAGGAGATGAGAAAGTGTAGAAAATATAATGAGAGAGGAGTATGTTCCTATACAATGTATTTCAAGCTCTAAAAGATGCATTCAAGTCTATACTCCCCTGTCAGGTCACAGATTTCAACAGAGGGCAGCTGCAGCCTTCAGCTTTGAACATTTTATTAGAGGCTTGGCAGATGGCATGACATGAGCAATAGAAACATTAGATGTCCAGATGTCCAGGTCAGGTCTGAGTTCTTTAATACTGGGTATCTGCTGATTCTGATACTTTTATTTACTTAAATGTTGATTAAATATGTATATGACACACTGAAATAACAGCTGTAGCCTACTTAAGCCAGCACATCTCATTTTTTACAAGCTTCTTGATCCAAGTATTGAAAATCTTGGTTCAGAAGGATTAAAGGTCCCATACAGTATAAAGTTAGATGTCCATGTGTTGTTTGATTATAAAGCAGGTCTAGGTTTTATATTAATACTGTGAAAGTATCAGAGCGCTCAGTCCACAGAAATGCACACAGCCTGTATTCAGAGACTGAGCCTTAAAACCAGCCGTCAGGACTTCTGGAACTTTGTGATGTCACAACAAAGCAGTCACCGCCTACAGTCAAGGCCCAACCTTACAGGATTTGGTTTCTCTGAGCGTTTAACTGTGTTGCCATATTTTTTATTTGATTACTCAGTAAACATTCAGCCAATCAGAAGAGAGGCCCAGAGCCTCCTCTCTTCTGATTGGCTAACCAACCTGTTGTTACTAGAGCTCCAGAGAGAAGGGTGACAGAGTAGATGTAAAACTACAGTGAGATGATTTTTGGTTCTTAAAACCACAAATATATATTCTTCAACACTTCAAATAAAACCTTAGGGACCTTTAAGTTTATTAGCTTAGATTATTGACAGGATAATAATCAAAGTTTAACTAGGAGAATGTGACTCCTGAAATTGATATGAGAAGATCTGCTAGAGAGAATATGTGGATTTCTCACTCTCTCACTCTGTTGGAATTGTCTGAACTATAGAAACACTCTGATTGTACAGTGGAGAGCGGAGCTTCTTCCCTCAAAATTGCTCTTTGGACTAGTTGAGCACAGACTCCAGCTTGCTGAGCGCACTTAGCCAGACACCAGACAAATTAAATTTTGGCCAGCCATCAATTTACCCAGGGAATTAACAATAATTAGCAACAGCTGATATGATCTGCTGCCCACAATGTCTGACATTTCAACCGGTGAAAGCAACAGTCAGAGAGGAAAAGCTGCTAAATTAATGTTTGTGATCTTTGCTAATGATAAACTGTGCTGTAGTTTAGTGAATCTGAGCTCCTAAGCTCTCCAAAATCATTTTTGTGCCCAAATAATTTTTCAAACACACTCTAACTTGCTCTCACATATGGAGTGAAATGCAGCAATCAGGCAGCAATGCTAACAGGCTGAGGTGGAAAAAAACACAGTAGAGTTCGGTAGAGAAAGGTTTTGATCTGCTTAATTCTAACCGATACAGTTTGAAGGCGGGGCCCACTGTCTCCTGGATTCCACTGCCTCCAAAGAATACTGACATCAATCATTGGTTGAGAGGGGCACCAAAGGACAAAAGCAACAAAAATGGGATATAAATGTTACAGCTGACAATATTTCAGGCCCTTTAGGCATCATTCACACAGGATTATGACTAATTTAGCAATTGTAAGTGTACAAGCTGTTCACAACATTTCAAATATTCCTTAGATGGTTTTGCATCCTCGTTACCACCAAATGCAACGGTAGCAATAATTAACACAACACCAACAGGAAGTGTTTTCAGTTAAATGGCCGATACGTCCTCCAACCTAAACAACCATACCAACCTTACCCTCGGATATAAGGTAAGGGAGCGTATCACATACACCGGACCTTCATCGTCATGGTTACAATAATAAATGCTCAGACTGGGTCAAGGTTGTGGAATGGTCATGCACAGGAAACAAGTTTTGTTTGTCGACCCATTCATTCACCCCAACCTCCTTTTAACACGGACTTCGTGGCTCGTTCTACCTGGTCACTTCCTGTTCTGCTCCCGTCACGATCACTACAGCCACTAGAGGTCACCTAACCTCAAAACACAACTACGGGTCATTATAAGCTGCTAGAACAGTCGACCTGTGCTTTTTACATCAGGACAGTCTCCACAATCTGGCTGCTTGATGTGTTTGTGGACCAAACTCATCATGTTCATCTGGCCAGAGTCATGCTATTGGCTAACTGCTATCATGTGTTACAGCTTGTTTTCTTGGATTGTATTAATTAGCTTTCCCTCATTGTTACCGCGGCTTCATGCAACCTTCTGCTAAGCAAGAAAAACATAATTAAGAAGTTTAGATTCTGCACACTCCCACGACATGTTGGTGGTGATATTAGAGACCTAATTAATTATGACATCACCAACTGGAAGCAACACATTTACATTTATTCTTGTAACAATAAGGGTATGATTATGAAGCAAAGAAAGGTAAAAAAAAAAAAGAAAAAAAAGCAACATTTATTTTCTGAACTCTGTTTCACAGAGTAAGATAAATCTTTTGGACTTTGAAGGAAAAACTGACTGTAAAGTTTGAGTTTTACTGTGTTTTAACCTTGTAAAGGGCCTTGCAACATGAGCAATATAAAAGAATAAGAATAAAATCAGCTATTAATTCAAAATGATGTATGTAAGCGATAACACATCCAGGTGTCCTGACTCTTATTTCCTCTCCTGAGCTAAAAATAGAGGATGTGCTTCATCATCAATACTTTAAGGTTTGTGGTCAGTTTAACCCATGTTTAGGTTAGTTTCCCTATGAGAATGAACTATTGACACATCAAAAAGCAAAACTTCTTTACGGTACTAATCAACATATATATATATATATATATATATATATAATCAACACCTGTCAGCCGATCAGAGACTGGTCATGATATGAGCAGATTTGGAATATGAGACTATGGCAAGAGAGAGAGGACAACAGGCAAGAAAGACAAACAGAGAAACAGAAGAGAGTCTGCAATACATCATCACAGTGACATCAGAGCCACGGGCAGTTTATTGTGATGTAATGATGATGGTATTAGAGAGAGTCTGTTTCTGCAGTGTGTGTGTGACTGACAGACTGACTGACAGAGGACAGAGGAATAACAGTAAAAGAGAGTGAGAGAGAGAAAGCAAGTACATTTGATGTGTTTTCCTTGTCCTGTTACTATGCTACTTTTCTCACACACACACACACACACACACACACACACACACACACACACACGGTGACACCTTCTCTAACAGAGATGAAGGTCCACAGAGCAGGTTGAACATTTAACCCTCAATGATTTCCTCTTCTCCACCCTGCTGCTCTCCAACCTGTTCACCCAACAGATCTGTTCTCACCCAGAGATACAACATAGTAGAAAAGCTCAAGGACAGAGGAGTCTTTGAAGAATTATTCATTAGTGCAAGGGATGCCCTGATTGATCGGCCACCATTGGCAATATCGGTAGATCGGCATAAATTCTCCTAACAGAAGCTCTGTGCGCTGTGTACTGTAGTCCCACCTCCCTCCAATGTGCCGGCGCACAAACAGACCACCAAATCAAAACATGTCGGCCATGTGGAACTTGACTGATACAACATACACCATCTGCAATGCATGACAATAATGATCGGTAACAGCCGTGGCTCGGCCGATCGGCATCGGTACCACACCAAGTCTGATATGGACCGGACCAAGATCCACCTTTCTAGGTCAGGTAGTTTAGTCCGCATCAGAGCTGGACTCACATCAGCCTAAACGAACTAAACCAAACACACCAGATTTCATTCAATCAACAGGTTCAATGTAGTAGTAGGTAGTGTTATTGGAAATGTTGCTATACCATAATTTATCCAACAAATAACCACTCAGTCATTGCACAGTGTGTGTGATGTATCTTCTTCTTGCCTCAAGCAGTTGTTGAAAGACAGAATGAGATGTCAAGTTTAAGGAGCCAAATTGAAGTTTCCTGTCATGGAAAACTGTGTGTGTGTGTGTGTGGGAGTGTCTGCATGTGTGTCTGTGTGTGTGTGTCAGTGTGTGAAGAAGACAGGTAAGAGGCAAAAGACAGGTAGAAAGTTCAACCTCGAACTCTAATGAGACGTGCATACTCTCACCCTGTGACTCAGGCTCATTAAAACATATTGCTACTCTTGTCTCTCAGGAAACCATTAGCTCTGAGCCTGTGGGTCGAGACTCACAGTGCTGTTAAAGGAACAGTAATGAGGAGACAGAGGTGGGGATAGAAGCTGGACACATAGATAGATACCTGGTGTGAGACGTGACGACAGGGAACAAGAGTCTGGATTCTGTTGATCCTTCGGCCAGACACGTGCAGCAGAAGTCTTCTGCATTTACTCGTCAGTCTCCATAAAGATTTTAGTTTGTTTGTTTTGGAGGGAAACTGAACAATAAATGCAGATGTTTTGTTTCTGATGCAACAGGAAGACAAACAGAAAGGACCTGAATTCAACGGCACGTTCCAGCTCACGGGCCACAGCAAACGGGTTTTTACGAAGGTGTGAATACGTGTGAGAAGATGGAAACTCCCAAACTGCACTCTTATAATGTGATTGGAAGTGAGGCGAGGCGCTGCTCTGATTACAATGTTGACACCTTTTACTAGTTATTTTGTTCATCTTAATCTGAGTCACTAGATAAATTAAAACACTATTCAAAACATACTTGTATAAAGCAGCTTTTGATTCTTGATTTCAAAGCTTTTATCTTTGTTTTTTTACTTTGGGTTTCATTTTCTTTTGTCTGCTTTATTGACTTGATTGTTTCTTGTTAATTGTAATCCCCCTGTCATACTCGCCCTGCTAATCAACTCTTTGTCTCTCTTCTGTCTTTTATTGCTTTGATTTGTTTTTATGTTTGTACAGCACTTTGTAACTCTGTTTTGAAAAGTGCTCTATAAATAAAGTCATATTATTATTACTAGTCTTCTCATGTGTGTGAATTTCTTGCTGTGATTTTACTCTGTACACACACCACCAAGACCAGTGTGTGTGAACTATCTGCAGTTAAAAACAAACAAATGAAACATAGTGGTGTTACACAGTGGATTAACAGTAGATTAAAGATAGACACAGTAGATTAAAAAGGTGCAGCATGAGCAGCAGTTGTAGTAAAAACATTTTGTGGGGTGACAGCAGAAAAAAACAGAATGGTTCTCACGTTAATAACTAAGAATAATTAGTAATGGAACTTGCACTAAAGGTGCTGTCAACTTGTCTGCGTAAAAAAAAAACAACTAACAAAGCCTTTCCTTTATCTTCTAATGTGATATTCATGAAAAAGCTGCAGCAGCCACATCCCGAATCTTCACAGTTACACAGAAGACTGAGGAAAGGAGGCAGAGACAGAGTCTGTGCACGTCTTCACCAGACAGCAGAAGACAAGAAATGTGACTGATTTGAAATTCACTATTTCACTGGCCTGGCAATTAATGACCTTGTTTCTTCTCTTCTTCTCTCTGATGACATGTGTCAGTCGGGAAATATCACCTTCATTAGTTGTAAATGATTAGTAAAAAACATTGAGGGCTATTTAACACATACTTATTAGATTTACCTTAACCATATAAATTTGGTGAGCGGGGAGTTCGGGTTCCTGCCAAGCTGGACAATGCTCTATTCTGTCATCTTAATCAATCAATGACTGCAGCTTTTAGCCCCAGTGCATCACTGAACCAGTGCAGAGAGCGGCCATGCATGCAGCTCATTTAACAAGGGATCTGGAGGGAGATTGACAGATGGAAAAGATAGATTTATTAAAGGGAGATACAATGGTTGATAATTGAGGATTCTACTCGCAATGGAAGTCCGCCCCCCTGCATTAGAGGTCAGTCCACTAGTCAGAGAATATTTCTCATTTTCAGGACATTGCTGATGGTGCTGAGGTCTACACTTAGAGGAAGGCTGAAAGGAGGAGGGATTTGCTGAGAGCCTGCCAGTAAGAACTGCTCATTTCTTGCACATTGAGAAGCAGGGAATACATTAGTGCTAGCACACTAACTGCCTGAGGTCCCAGTGTGTTAACATCGAACCGGAGCAGTCAATTACCAGTTGTCCACCACAGTCTGTAACAAAAGCTTGATATCCTCATTCGAAGAGCAAAAGAAAGGGTTTATGTGTTGTTTTAGTGGTTATACGTCCATTTAGAAAAAAAGAAGCTGTACATCCATTATGAGCTCAGGCCAAAAGAGCATTTCAATCCCCACATCCACAACCACAGACAGAGCAATTTACACGACTCAGAATGAGGTCACCAGCAGTATCAGCCTGCTCAGTGGTAAGAGGGATGTGTTTAGTCCTAGTGATTTTAGCCCCCCGAGACCTTTTTAGAAGAACTTATTTCTCTTATTTTTTCTTTTCATGTATTTCTCCTAAATTCAGCCCAAACAGGGACTTTAATTTAGAAAATAAAAAAGACAAACTTCTGTGATGAGGAGGCTAGTAATGCTCTCTTTGATTTTCTACTTGCACAAGAGATGTAAAACCTCCCTCTCTGTGTCCTCTGCAGTGCATTCCGCTTATTCTCTGGTAATAAGGTCAAACAAAGGAGTTATTCCAAAAATACACGACCGGTGGGACTTTATTTAGTTTTCTACTGGCATGTTTAGCTTTTCAGCTGCAGGCTGGTTTAAGCAATAACAGACCACTTTACTGGACTTCACATTTTCCTGGATTAAATCGTCCTGATATGCTAACACCGAGGGTTCAGCTGAATTTGACACAGCACACTGAAACAAAGAAAGTAGATTAAGAGGAAAGTTAAATTGAGTATGGCCATCTGCCTCCTATAGCTTACCATCACAGTGCGCTCACTCAGGCAGGAGAAACTGAATTACAGCCGTGCTTGTGTTTTTTTCCGCTAGTTGCTCTAGATAAACTCAGTCAGCTCTGATGCTGCTGTCATGGATTCTCTCTGATGTCTGATGTCCCAAAAACACTGGAGACAGGGAGGTTTGTGAGCCAAGTGTGTCTGCAAAGTGCAAGATGAGGAAAAAAAGTGTAGTGTAGAGACAGAAATATCTTTGATTTGTTTATAGGCCACAGCTGATTGGTGAGTTTAAGGGAGGAAGAAAGGAGGCGGATCTACACTGATAGTTGAAAATATGGTCAGTTAATTAGAGACTATAACTATGTTAATCTGCCCTTTTCATTGATATGTTATTAATTTGCTCTTTTCCTCTCATTCATAGACCTCTGATGATCCTCACTGTGGGCGTGGCCTGATCTAGCATGTTGACCAAGAGTCCATATGATCATTTCTTTTGTCAGCCGTTCACTCATTCATCGCTTAACTCTCGCTCTCTCCCGTCACACTGAGTGATGCTCACTTGCCTGGAGTTATAACCTCTCTAATATGTGTGTTAACAATCTTACCCAGCATGTGTGATTCAAACTCATTTCCCTGACAGTTAGTTGGTTAGTTAGTTAGTTAGTTAGTTAGTTAGTTAGTTAGTTAGTTAGTTAGTTAGTTAGTAAGGCTTCTCTCTAATCAACACAAGGTTTAGTGTCATTTCTGACTTGCAGGAAGATGAAAAGCCATTTTAATAAGAAACTGCATATTTCATTTGGCTCAGTAAAACCATAACCTCAAGAAGACTAGCAAACACTTTGTGAAAGAAAATCAGGAGAGAAATACAGCAAACAACCTTCCGTTACTGGCCATGACATCTTTTGAGTATACTTAATGCTAAATCTGTTCAAATCTGTTCATTCTTTTTGCCAACACATTTAATAAAATGTGATTTTGCTGTAGTGAGAGCGTATGATTCCCAGCAATGCGCTCTCATGGGTTACACCAAGTCCCGCCCTCACCACTCTGGGGTTCTGAAGGTGTATATCCAAATGTGTTTTAATACTGAAAGAAATCGGTACAGGCTCAGCTGCACTGCATCTACTAAACTGTTTATGGGCCCTATCTTACACCCGGTGCAAAGTGCAACGCAAGTTTTGTTTTTGCTAGTTTCAGACTGATGTAGTTGTCATTTTCCCGTCCTGTGCTCACGTTGTTTAAGTAGCAAATACACTTGCACCCATCTGTGCACCCACGGGTGTGCTGGTCTTAAAGTGAGGTATGGTCAGGCACATCGTTGGTGCATTGCTATCTTGAGGCAGCAGAAAGCGAATGTGCGATTGACCAGCAGAAACCTGGTCTTAAGTCAGTGGCACAGTATTATTGTTATTTTCAGGCGCATTATCAATGTGCCAACATAGAGAACAACCTGCAACATTCTTCCTGTTATACACAAGCAGAGTTTGCCACAGTGTTTCATGTTCATCACCTAGACTAAATTGTAGTCCCACCAGTTTCATAATGAATCTAAAGTTTATTCACACTTTTGGTAATAAACTTAAAACATGTCTAACATGCACAGTGCATTGAGCTGCTGTGTGTGCCAGGACTGGACTGACTGGTGGGTCACAATATGTGATCAACTCCCCACAAGCAGACTCTGAGTCTGTCCTATAAGTTTAACATAGGAAGAACAATAACTCTCCAATGATGAATCAATCTATACGTGATAATGGTAATAGATAATGGATAATGAGTCAGTGTAAACTGACTGTTTCAGTTTCCTCTCACTCTGATGACCTGCTCAGATCTGACAGATAGAAATATCACTGTGAGTGTGTGGTTGTGTGTGATTGGTATTAGAGGGTAAATGTTCTGAGGTAAGAGAGGAGAAGGAACAGACAGATTCATCATGTGAAAAGTAAATTCATCATGCTGATAGCAGGTGCTTCATCACACAGTCAGGTATATTTAACACCTTGCTCATGAACATCCTGACTCTAATGCTTACAGAGGCAACACACTCTACACTGTAGGTGCCTCCACAATATGGTACTTCACAACTAGTTACCTCCTCATTTGTTTCTTTCTCTCTGTTCATTCTTCCATTTTAATTCTCTCTCTCTCTCCCACTTTCTATCCCTCTGTCAGTTCCTGCAGTACTCTTGGTTTAGCAGGACCTTCCATTAAAGTTGAAAAACTCTGAACAGCTTTCACTTTCCAAACCAAGAACCAAATGCAGGAGATGCTGGTACTGTAGAGGCTTGAGATGCCCGTCATTTTTACTTACTGTCTAAATCAGTTGATATGTTCTCACAACAGAATATTAAACAAAATGAGCTTCTCTGTGCTGATGTTGACTCCTGTCAAAGACAAGGAGACATATTACGAAGCTGAATGCGTCTAATGAATGACTGAGTGTCTCCAGAATGAATGCAGAAACATGCAGGTCACATATTGACTTTCTCTGTGAATTAACATTGATTTTATGATACTCGGAGCTGAGGCGGGACCTGAGGAGAGTGTGCATGCCTGTTAGCAATATTGTGTGTTTCAATTAGCAAAGGGTGGGTAAGAATTGATTTATGTAGTGCTGTTTGGATTCTGTGTATTCAAGATTTAATTTAAAATCAAAGTCCACAAAAAAGGCTTTTACATAGGTGATGATAGTATGACAGAACAAACAAGCCCACCTGCAGCCAGAAATTAATCAACCTGAAATCTAAAGAAATAAATAAAATCCCATCCCACTGCGTACTTTAACCTCGAACCCAGTTTACCATTATATCAGTTACTCTGTCACCAGAAAATAACTTCGCAAATTAAGATACATTTCTGACCAGAACAAAGTCATGACATAACTTGCTAACAAATAATCAGCTGTATGTGTTATTGTGTTTAGAGTGCATGGAGAAATTTAAAAATCACCTAGAAGAAAACGTGAACGCTGCGGGTGCTGGTGAGCTTCAGCCTCTTGTGGTTGAGATGTAAATTACAACAACAAACACTTCCACTTGTCTCTCAGGGCTTGTGTAGACTGCAGAAAAAGAGATTCATGTAGAGAAGCAGAGAGAAACGCTGGGGACTCGTACAGGAGCTCAGGCAGAGAGGAGAGGGGTAAAAAATAATCTTTCATAAAACTATAATGTTATCTGGAGCCGGGTTCATAAAATTTAAAAGAATGAACATATGTCTACTGCTGCTGATACTTCTCATATTACTGTTCTTATTACTTCCACAGTTATTACGTGCTATTATTGCTACTAAAATGCTACTATGTTATTCTACTACACTGACACTACAGGTATTGCAGCTGCTGCTACTACTAAAGCTACAACATGTACTTTAATATACTACTGCTAGCACTTGTAGAATAATACCTTACTGATCCAATAAGTACTTCTACTGTTTCTGCGAACCAATTCAGTCTTAGCTCTTAGCTCTCTCTTCTTTTGTTATTTTATGCCCCTCACATTTTATTTATTTATTTACATTAATTACTCAGTTATTGGACACTTGAACCTCATAATTGTGCCCAATGCTCAATGCCAATAAAGAAAGTAAGAGTGTTTGTTGAGTAATAAAAAGTAAATACCATCATGGTTCAGTTTGATCCTGTGAAGGTTATTTTTTATGAAGTTATGTTTCAGGTTGTTATTATACAGGTAATTAACCACATACATTATGTCCCTTATAATTTTGCCTTTCAGGGCCACACCTAATTATTGTTTTAATTATATTCAACTCTCAAATATTTTTCCCATCAACAATATGTATATTATAGTGATAAAATATAAAATAGTAAAAACACCATCATCATTACATTCCAGAGCCAAAGTTGTTTTCTTATTGAATTACTTATTTTGTCCAAAAATATTAGCAAAGACATAAAAAGTGTAAAACATCAAATCCTCACATTTAAGAAGCTGGAGCCAGTGTTGCTTGATAAATGTGTGACTATGAATTTACTGTCAGATGACTTATTAATTAACTGTTCAACCACTAATGCCTTTTGTAACTACTACAGTTAGGACTAGTACTAATTCTAACTAGTTGTTTCATCTCAACTACTACTAAGCACTTTCAGACAAAACAAAACAAAAAAACCACAATGAAAGTCTTGAAGCCTCCAGAAAACCAGGTTTGGGAAGTTTATCAGAGTAAACATAAGCTCTTAACTCTGTAACAAAACCATAAGTAAATCTTTTCCTACCCCTAAATTCTATTTTATTTACATTTCATCTTGTTCTTTTTTCTCTCAACCAAATCACCATCTTTTACCATCTGTGCAAGTTCCCCTAAATGTGTGTGTTGTGTGTGAGTGTGAGTGTAGGGTCAGGTAGGTTTGTATAGTCCAGGTGGTCTCTCAGTTGGTGCCTTGTTCATCAGGATGTTGTACCTCCATGCACTGCTCACCCTCACACTTCCAGGTCACTTCACACACACAAACACACATTATCCAGATAGCACAATACACCCACACATATCTGTCAGGAAACACCTACACACTTGTAAAAGTCTTTCCTCAGCAGATTTATCATACATTCAAACGGCCCTCATCTATCATCTCATCAGCATTTCCACCTCAAACTTTGTATTATTCTGTATATTTCTACGAGCACTGTGATTTGAAATTCTGATTAATTGTGATTTTTTCTTACTTTTTTAACACTGGACCATGGGAAAAAGTTGAATCATACAGTTCTAAAGATTATGTACATAAGTTATATTTCCAAAAACATTGCACATCACGTCAGTCAGGCTTTCTGAGTTTTATTTTAGCTGCATCATTGGCTCTGTCTTGGCCATAGGCCAATATAATCGTCTTCTACCTGTTAGTTAAATTAAGCATCGTTACAATATAGTTAAATAGATTACTGTTACAGTTAAGTGAAATTAACTATTGTTACTAATAGTTACTACAGTTATAATTTATTTTAACTACTGTGAATGAAATGAAAGAAAATGGAACGACTAGTGCTTTTATTCTGAAGCATGAAAACTGTCTCGGGCTGGAAGTGTTGATTTAGCTGCTGCGAACTTGAAGCTGGTTAACAGACAGTCAGACTTCAACATTAGCAGAAAGTTAATAATAAAATAAATATAGATTCAGCTGTATGTTTGAATGTGAATATTTCAATATTACAAGGAGCAAACTACTACTAAAATATTTTTCTAAATACTTTTTAAATCAATGTCATCACCCCCAACACTTTGCAAGCACAGCTGATTCAGAGCTAAACGCATTATTATACAATGTTCATACTTCTTATTGGTTAATAAATGATAATTACATTGTGCATTATTTTGGACATTAAGTAACTGATGTATGAATAACACAGCTGTTTACTCTCCTTGTGTCTTTTTCCATACTGTGTACGTGTGTACAGTCGGGGCCTGTATGCTACATTTTCCATAAGAGCCATCTGCAGTCTGAAGGTCCCACTGGACTGGAGTCATACCCGTGTGTGTGTGTGTGTGTGTGATGGGTCAATGGGACCTGGAGGCTATAATTCTTGGGAAAAAATCTCTGCTTCAGCTATGTGCTCATCAACTGCTGTCCATGCTGCTGAAGTGCCCCTGAGCAAGAAAATGTAATGGTGGAAGTCGCTTTGGATGAACAGTGGCTGTCCTGTGAATAGGGATGGAAATGGGAGAAATTAAATTGGGTGCATGCATGAGTGCCTGCATCTGGCCAGGGGCTGAAGCAATTCAGTGCAACCTAAGATGACAAACAAATATGAATTCTAATATGAGTAAAATGTCAGCAGATGTTGCTGCTTTAACTTTTAAATTGGTAAATTTATATTTACCAATTCAAATATGCCTGTCCTTCTGTGTTTGCACACCGGAACCGATACATAAAACAACTGAGAGGTGAGAAGACTTTTTGCCTAAATATGAAACAAATATGTTTGAAAAGACACATGTCATGAAGTTGTAGTAAAAATGTAGTAAAATAGAATATTCTGTACATTTGCTGCCAAACTGAGGTTACTGCAATGTAATAGAAGAACTGCTGTAATCCTGCTGTGGTGCAAAGGTTACAGCATGACTCAACCGGAATTTGTTATTATAGCACTGCATTTATTAAAATGAATGTTGCTCAACAGATTCATACGCCCAGAAAGCTTCTGTGGGTTTAATTTATTTGGTCCATTGAGCATTTTTATTTGTCCTTTCATGTGACCTGTAATTGTGACTGTGGCCTAAAATCTCTGGCAGCTTGACTCAAGTACCTTAAACAACAGTTTTTTGGCCCTGCCAGAAACACACGGCATGATCATTTGGCAATGTATCATCTTAATGTTTGTATGTAGCCGCAATAAAACAAGCTTCTACTACAGACAGCGCCATTTAGATACATTTTAAGATGATGCTACCTGAACTCAGACTTGATTAAATTTATTTTGTGAATAACTGCGATGATGACAGAAATACAACTGAGTCTCTGCTGAGTTAATCAAATTGTACTTTCAGAGTTTTAATCAGCTGTTCAAAGTCACTTTTGCTGGCAAGGACCTGCGATATGGCTGACATGGCTGACATGGCTGTGACAGGGTGAGCTCTGTCACCTAACAGGGCCCTCTACAGGGTTTTAGGAATCACTGCCATAGATTAATCTGTTCAAAACATAACTTCTACGCTAATTAAATTTAGCTGGGGTAATCTGTCATGCTTCTGATATGTAGAGCTGAATAGAGCTGAGTGATTCATGCAATCTAATATGGCACCAACATGCAGGGAGAGGATGCAGCACCAGGCTGTGTCGCAGCACAACAACAGAGGCTGCATCTATTTTTTAACTCTATTACTGGTATGTAGGCTGTAATCTCAGTAGTGTGTTAGCCCCTCAGCCCAAGTGACGTTAGTGATACACTTCTGCATATCGCCACAGCAACAGCGCTGGGGAGGATGTAGCATGATGCAACACATGTTATCCAGTGTTATGCAGGTTTAGCCAGCGCCCACAGCATGGTGATCCTGTTATATACAGATCCAGTCGCCTTTGAGGTTTTTTGCTTCTGTGAGAGACGCAGTAGAAGCAGAAGATGCTGCCGACTCGAAGCAGGGTTGTGAGCGACAAATATGTGGTTACTGTTGTTTTTCCTCAGTAACAAGCAGCTACTGATCTAATGAAGGAGGGTCAAGTCTGTACATTGTTGTGACGTTTAAAGGTACTTAAATTGAATAAAGCTGTAAAGCACACACACAAGGTCAAATATGAAAAACGTATTCAACTACAATTACTGTGTCACAGTTTTATGGCTCCACTGATCAGTCACACGCTCTCTCTTCTGTTCCTGAGTCACAGCGTTGAATAAAGCCATGACTTTCTGCTTCTGCAACCTTCCTCCATAACGTATCAGATGAAGGGTTCTTTTATTTCTGGCTCTGAGAGAGAGCCAGGCCTTTTTCTTTATCTTATCAAAAAGAGATGCTGCACCATTATTAACTTTTCTCTCTGAAGAAAACAAAGTCAGGGGAAAACGCAGGCTGGACAACTTATTCACTATGAAACATGAAGACAGATCAGGAATAAAGCGGCACACCTGTACTGCTCCAGTTCAAAAACATTCACCCTCTCCTACGCTGCTCCTCCCTACCTGCAAATAATTTGAATCTTTTGATTCAATAAACATGAATATACAGGACGTCAGGACGAATCTGACGATCTCAGGGAGAGTGTCATTTAGAGGAGAGCTCTCTTTAAACAGCTTTCACACTTTCCTTCATTTCACAGGTTCCAGTGTAGATTATTGTTCCACATAGAAACCAAACCCAACTGCATAGAGGCAAAATAAAAAAAAACAGCACAGTAGGAACAGTAGGATACCAAGGCTCTTGAACTTGTGTTGAATTAATTTGAAACAACATACTCACACTTCATCAGAGAACAGGAGAACAATGACTCAGCGTAAAAACCCAGAGACGTGCTTCTTTCAACTAAATCTCTGCAAACCATGAAAAGGTATTTTCAACTGAAGTCCGACTCCTGCAGTGAGCACTGAAGTTAAACACAGTGCAGAACCAAAACCACCCCAAAGATGTGCGTTTCAACTTTGCACAGGAAACATTAAGACACAGGAATTCAGACAGGTAGTGTGATCAGTGACAAAACACAGCAAGGCAGCTGTTGAGAGAGGCATTATGAAGTCTTAAATACCTCACTATTGTGTAAAACTGTGTTCTTCATACAAATGCAGTGTTCCGGTTTCTTACTACACACCATTCTGAACGGGCCTCAGGCTGTAGTGCGTTCACAAAAATCATCTCAAGCAGGATTTGGGGAGACAAAAAATGCGAAATGTGAAATCTTATCTGCCTTGAACTGACAGTAGCTTTACAGCATCACAGTTTATTCACTGATAATGCAGTAATTTCTAGTTTAAGCAGCAGAGAAAGAAAATATCTAGAGTGTTTACTGTACAGTGTTTTTGGGGACACAGCTTGAATTTCATTTTTTGTGGCGGCTGGTGGGGTGGAGAGCTGCAGATTTATTTATACTGAACTCTGCACTTGTTTGGATTGATCTCTTCGTGTGGGTCGCGGATGGTTATCAGAGACACTACAGTTTCATTTTGGGCAAATTGGAGTCTATGGCATCTCAATTGGGTTTTGGTGATTGGACGAATAAATTGGATTTAGGCTATCTATCAGTCACCCTGACTAACAGGAGCATTTAGTCAGCTATCTCTGTCTTACAAAGAGAAAGTGGAAGCATGTAAATACATACACAGTGACAGAGGCTATAAAAGGAGCTCTGTGCTGTTCAGTGAATATTCTGTATATCTCCGAAAAATACACATAAATAAAAACAGACACTGAGATGATCGTTTGTTTTCTTAATTAGAATATTTGCCAATCTTGTGGATTCAGGGAAAACAACCTTTTTTGAGTTACAACTGACACACGCACACACACACACACACACACACACACACACACACACACACACACACAACTGTCTCTCTCTTTAACTGCTCCAAAATTAAAACAATAAAAACCCAATAAACTGTAGAAACCCATGTCCGCGGGCAGACAGATGGCTGCTGCTGTGATGTTTGAGTCAGGGTCTATTTCCAAACTCCAGACAGACACAAACGGTGACTGTCCTTGTGACTGCACTGCCTGATAATCAGAGAAAAATTAACACAGGTCATTTATTGAGCCTTTAAACTCAGTGCTGCTGCGTCTTTAATCCCGCTGCCACTCAGTCCCGCTGTGTGTGTGGGACTGAGTGTGTGTGCATCATGGGAGAGGTGTTTGGGTGCATACAAGATTTTCTATGTGTTCAGGGTGTGTGTATGTGTGTACATTATTTTACATGCTTGCAGTGTATATGGTGTGTGCATCCTTGTGTGTGTATCAAAAATGCAATTTTGTGTGTGTGTGTGTGTTTGTGTGCGTGTGTGTGTGTGTGTGTGTGTGTGTGTGTGTGTTACTGTTGAAATTCTAACAAGTTATCAGCTGGTTGTCCTGGTCTTTCACAACAGTTACCCAGCAGCTAATGAGACACTCCCAGCAACACCTGCAGGAGCTCACAGCATGGGATCAATCACACACACACACACACACACACACACACTCACACACACACACACACACTTACAATGTGCATATGTGCCTGAACACACTTTCATGCAGTCCTTTGTGTAAACAAAATTGAAAAAGTCTGCAAATATCAAGCAAAATCTGTTTTTCATAAGCCCACAGTTCTCTCTTAGAAACCCAATCTCTCTTCTTCACACACAATCACAGATCCTCACACTTTGCTTTCCTGCTGTTCACTTTGCTGTCTTGTTTTTCAGTTTTTTTTATTCCAATAACTCAACTTTTTGTTTGTTTTTTTTCTTCTTTTTGCTGAACTTGTGTTCACGTGTAGCTGCCAGCTATGTTCAGTACAGTGTGGTTATAATGCACTGAGACGGGTCGTAGATGCATTTAAATGAATACACATCATCTCTGTCCATTTAACACCATTTAATTCACCTCAACCACAATGTTCTATGATGAGATGTACAAAAGTTTCTCAAATGTCAGCTCCAGCACCAGGCCGTCAGAAACAGCACTGGGCTGCTTATGTTGGCATAGAGACCACATTCACGCCATAACATGTAATTATGCACCTGTGGGTGCAGAAAAAGAGGCTGCTCCACAACAGCAAAGGTGCCACTGACCAGACAAGATTTAGATCAGCTGACATCCACACTCCTCCACATAGGTGGATGAGAACTGAGGGGTTTAAAGATTTGGGTTTTAAGGTGGACTCAGCCCACTGCAGCTCTTTAACAATAAGATTTTTAAATCAGTTGCCACATTGGAGGCCTATGACGAGAAGCCAGCATAACAGTGATGTAGTCTTTCTTTTGGTGCCAGGGAAAAACTCAGGCTACGGATGGGACACAGGAGACTAATACTATTATATACAATGAGAAGCTACAGTAGCCCTGAAATAAAGCAGTGAAAACAAGGAGCAACGGAAAGACTTGATTTTGGAGAATGTCTCAACTGGATCTGACAACTAAAATGATTTGCTTCTCAAAGTTGAGATCAGACTGAAAAATGAAAAATATGTGTTATAAAGTGCTGAGTTCTGAAAACTGACTGGTCACCATCTTGGAGCTCTGAATCCAATTTACTTTATACATCTATGCTTCCCATCATCCACATCTCTTTGCTCCTTGTCCTCTCCTCTCCTCTTACAGATGGTCCTCTAATGATAAAGCAGAGCTGAGCAGGCCAGAGGAATGAGAATAAGTGGAGGGATAAAATTACCAGACACCTTTACCACAGAGTGATTGAAGAGATGGATGCATGAGCAGAGTAAACGGAGTGAAAGAAAAATTCACAGACATTGTCCTGTAACTGTCAGGTCATAGCTCTGAGTCCTGCAACAGCCTGTCACAGCTTTATCTCACCGTGCCACACATCTGGTTCTAACAGGTGTTATGTGTAAAGAAACTAAAGTTAGCCCGCCGTTCCTTTACCTCTCCCCACTGCCTCTTAATCCATCACATCTGCTGACAGCTGAGACAGCAGCATTTAAATCTCTCAGTTTAAATTATCCCCTTTTCATTGTATTCCCCCTTCATAAAATAAAATGCCCCTATCTCACTGGCGCTTAGCCCACATAGAAATTAAGCCATGAATCCTGCTCACACTCAACAGCAGCCTGCTGGCTCTGACACAGACAGAATAGCATTGACCACACAGCTTTCTAACTGCTGCACCCAGACAACAAGGTCCAAATCTGCACTTACACAAAATAATGACCACTTTCAGGGAGTGTGGATGTTTAAGTGATGAACGGATGAAGATGAAGAAGGGACAGGTGAAGACAGACTGACAGATATATTGAGTATATATTAAGGGTCTGATATGAAGTGTTGATCCATAAGAGGGTTCTCAGACTTCTCTCTGGAGCTCTACTAACAACAGGTCAGTGAGCCAATTGGAAGAGAGGAGGCTCTGAGCCTCTCTTCTGATTGGCTGACTGTTTTCTGAGTGATCAAATAAAAATATAGCAGATTTCAGGTAAACACTCAAGAGAAACCAAATCCTGCAAAGTTGGATGGTGGGTCCAGGTGGACGGGGCTTGAGGCATGGCTGAAAGGAGTGACTGCTTTGTTGTGACATCACAAAGTTACAGAAGTCCTGACTGCTGGTTTTAAGGCTCAGTGTCTGAATACAGGCTGTGTGCATTTCTCTGTGGACTGAGCGCTCTGATACTTTCACAGTATTAATATAGAACATCGACCTGCTTTATAATCAAACAACACATGGACAAAGACCTTTAGACTGTATGGGACCTTTGATCCGTATTGGAAGATCGTGACAGTGGGTGAATAGAGAAAAAATGAAGAAAGGGTTCATACAGACTATCCAGTTTTAATAGGAACATTTTCAATCTGGGTGAATTAACAGTTAAGAATTTGGCTCCAGCAGCAGCTGCAGTCTTCACAATACACAGTAATGGTTGTTTTTATCCAGAATGGCATTTATAAAGGACAGCATTCACCTCGAGGCCATCATTAACAAAATGAGAGCAATTTCAATACTTTTTCTACTTCATCATTAAAGATGCATGCAATGTACCAAAGCATACAGAGCTTTATTTTAAATTCTACTTGTAAAAACTGAGGCCTGTAGTTTCCCACCTGTAAGGGCTGAAGCTAGGAGAAAGACCAGTGTTGGTGTGAGTAAAGCTGGCTGTAACAAGACTGAGGAGGTGGGAGCGCTTAAAAATAATGAGCGGCATGGGTTGACTCTCAACCAGCCATCCCAACTACTGATTTCACAAACTTCTTCAGAGCTTAATAGAACTTTATCTCTAAGAATTCAGCTCACACCAGTGATCCATAAGCCCCCGGACAAATAAATATACAACTGCTGACAGAAATCTGAGACATTCGCTCCATCATCTGAAGGAAGCAGGCAGCAGAAGATGTAGTGAAATGTTCATGCAACCTGAGCGGATGAAGACAGGAAACACCATTTGAGACGGTAATGTTACCATCCCATCATCTCAGTATACAGAAAGAACAGAAAGCCAAAGGCCTCTTGTGGTAGCTTTGGTCCAAACCCCAGCAACAGGAAGCTTCTCATTGCAGCGTGTCAACAGAAGCAGGACCAAACACAGAGAAGGCCAGTGCCAGTGAGTTCCCTGTTGTAGTTGTCTATTTTTGATCAACTCCTATGGCTCGCCAGGCAATAACTTTTTGCCACTGTGTTTAACGTGACTGTGGGTTGTATCGCTCTTTATATTTCCCTCCATTGTACACACACAAGACATGGCGACAGAGGCAGCAAGAGGTGAGGAGAGGGAGGTCAAGCAGCTATGGGAGCCAGGAAACACAAAACAGTCTTTTTGGAAATAGGACAGTGGCATGAGGTGTTGTTGGGCGGTGTCTCCGGACACTGGTGCACACCTTGCCGCCAGCAGTGTATGGAGTTTGAACATAGAAAATAATACAGACGCCTGTTTTGAGGCGCACTGCTCGCTGGCAGTGTGTTTTGGCCTTTATGTGCATCACAGAGATCTAACGAACATGTGCCTCCTTCCTCATTAATGGTATTACATGATATATAATTATCAATAAATGTAAAAAAATATCATATTTTTTGCCATATTGCCCAGTCTAGTTGGGGCTGCTAAAATTAACCGAAGTAATTAAGTAAGTAAGTAATTAATACTTTAAAGATTGTTTTTATCATCTCTATTACTGAAATCTTTTTTTTTTTTTTACCTGATTTTTAAAAATGTTTACTGACATTTCTCCACAAACGTCATTGTGTGGCTGAGTTATGTCCCCGAGAAGAAGGCATGTGACAGGGATGTAAAGTGTTGATAGGGTGCAGAGGTTTCTTCTGTAAAACATAAGCATTACCCTTTAAAACAAAGATATGCCTATGAGAGATATTATTATTACAACTCCAGAGATTACATAAAGCAAAAACACTGACCTCCTGAAAAAAGCCATAGAAGGAGAAATGAGCCTGAAGGGGCCACTTACCTCCATAGCACAGCACACTACATGCTATTCTTTGGGGAGAAATAAACTAATATGCAAAACTACACAAACACCAAACACACACACACAGACACACACACATGTGCACCTGTGCCGTCACAACATACTGCACTCTATTTAAGAGCACAGAGACACACATAAACACTTGTTTCTCTCACACTAATACATAAACACTCACATCCATAATAACCACCAGGTGGGACCTGACTCATCAGACCCTTTACCACAGCACAGTTTTTACCTTGGGCTAAGTGCAGGCAGTCCAGTTCACTCAGGGACAAACACAGCAGTTATTAATTAAACAAGACACAACAACACGAGCCACAGGTCGTCCCCATTCTAGGAAAAGACTTGTGGGATGAACCGTCATTATAGTTAATCAGGCTAATAACAGGATTAACACCTACAGCTTTAACATCACTAAGCTCTTGCTTGCTTCTTGGCTTTTAGAGCAAAACCTAAGGGCTCAAAGTAAACACAGCAAAGCTTTTAGTGCTTTCAGGAACAAGTAACAGAAAAGCCATCGATACTACAATGTCAGAGTCTCATTTGATATACTTCTTAAAAAACTCCATCCTTTAATATGTTGCCAGCAAGGCAAGATCGTTAATGAGCTTCTTCATTTCTTAGCCCCAGATGGCATCACTTCAAACCAGGAAAAGTTGCAATCGCTTCTTGGAGTGTGTCCTGTGTGTAAATGGGAGAACTCTGCTCCCAGTGGCTTTGGGTTAGTCCCAATTCCCACATTTGCAGTATTTGCAAGTAGTGAAGTTCCTTCTCATGTCACGTATTTCCAGTAACTGTTACCGGGCTCAAGTTCCTGTTCAGGCCGCAAGCGTTTGGAAGGTTAACACCGCTCATGGGACACACTCATTTAATCAGGGCATCCCGTGACTTAACATGTGGCTTGATCAAGCTCAGATGTTTTATTGGTTTTATCTATTTTTTTGTGCCACATACATGTTCGTGTCTAAAACCAGCTTATAGATACATCAACACCAACAACTGGACTGATGTGACACAGTAGACTGTGGTGCATTCTGGGATACACTTAGCTCTACATACTGCTTCAGATCACTATTAGTAGAAGTGTGCATCCACTGTGGGTAACATAGACTATGTGTTATCTTTCAGACAGGAGATGCACTTGCCTGCTAATGGCACATACACACTCACGTCAGTGCTCAAGACTGCGTAGTGGCTATTGGGACAGAGTCATGTGAATTTAAAATTGTCATCATGACAAAAAAGACACCCTCATTGGAGCACCTTTCTTGCTGTAGCCTTATGTTCAAGGGAGCTATTTGTAAGTTTAGCTCTTGCTACATACCCAACATTAGCATTAACAGCTGTTTACTTACCAGTCTAGAAGAAACATTGAGAGTTCAGCTTCAAACTTCATTCCTTTACTCAACAAGAGCTGTCTCCAGAGGTGGAAAGCAGCCCTGTTGTTTTTGCTTCTATTTCTTTCACTTATTTTCTTCTATTGAAGTTAGCATGCTAAGAGCATCTCATCACTTTCCAATACCGAGTCACTGTGGCATCCGGTTTGCCCTGAAGAAATAGCACTGGTCAGGGGACATGGTAGACTGGTAAGTAAACAGCTGTTAATGCTAATGTTGGGTATGTAGAAATAGCACAAACATAGACTGTAAATAAAGATGGATGTAGCCTCGGTGACATCACCCACAGGTTTCTGAATAGCGATTTTGAAGCTCAGAGTGAGGTGCTTTGCCATCTTACTCTCGACTAATCCCAAAATTGGCATATGTGGAGTTGAAATTTCAAGGGATGCCAGTTTGTGGCAAACGTGCTCACCTACCTGTGACTCAATTATGCAGAACTTAAAATGCTTAATAAAATCTTAGATGGGTGAGTTTGATTAAAATTCACCCCAATAAAAGGTGTCATGAAGAAGGAAATAGCTGGAGAGACCAAAACTGTTTTTTTATACCAGCCTGTAAACATGTTTATTTCTGCTGTTAAGTCTGGCATTTTAACATGGGAGTCTATGGGGATTGACTCACTTTTGGAGTCAGACTCAAGTGGCCATTAGAGGAACTGCAGTTTTTTGCACTTCAGTGCTGGATTAATTTTTCAGCCCTGGAGGTTGATGCTTGAGCCAAACTTATGGTTCAAAGTGCATCTTATACTGATTGAAAATTTTTCAGTCAGCTTTCGGATGGGTTTCTAGCCTCCAAAAATTATTAAGGTTGGACTTTTACGTTGGACTGCTGATGATTACAAAAGTATCCTCTAATCATTTCTTACATTTCACCCACTATTTAAGAATGGCAGAAACGCCTTTAGCCTCTGCAAATAATCTGCAAATGATCTATTGTGTGTACGTGTTTACTCTTGCATCTTAAAAATGCACAAGAGTTTAAAAAAGCACAACCTCAGAGATAGTAGATATCAAGAGTCTACAAGATGAAAAGAAAGCAGATTCATCCTTAAAGGGTTCGGATCATAAGTACTGACAGAATTCCTCTGCAGCTTGTGGAGGTGGACAGTGATAAATGCTGAGCTTGTATCTCTACCAGCAGCCTTTGATGCAGCCTCACAAACAAACATCTACAATGTCTTCGGGGGAAACAGTATAATCACACACACAGTGAAACAAACCCTTGGTTTTGAAATAAGGAAATCATTTGTTGGCAAATGATGAAATCAAACAGCAAAGCCTCTGGCGGCCATGTTGGAGGCAAAAATGAACAGCTGATTGTGTCTGAAAATGCACAATTAGGTTGACTGTTTTTCTGAGCTGTTTCTGACTAAACTGCTCATTTCAGCACAGATTTATTCTGCTTCATCTGCTCAGTTTTGTTTAGATACATTTTAGATGTTTGTCTTAAACCCGCTCTAAAGATCTTCTTACCAATAACTCACAGACCGTCGACTAGAAACTCGTGTTAGTAATGACTTATATTACATGCTAAAAGCACTATTCCAATGTTTTTGCATGTATATATGAATTTCATGAAGACAATATTTTTAATTCAATTGATTGCCCTCTTAAATTTATTTATTTACACCCCATTCCAGAAATATAAGAGGCCAAAAGCTTTGGAAAAGGTTAAAACATGAGGACAAACTCATCTCCTGCTGAGGTCCAGCTAATCCAAAGCTTCTTGGTGCACCAGGCAACACACACTCACACAAATACTGTATCTCTTACGCATGAATACCACGCACACTTACACACACACACACACTCACACACACAAGCTTGTTTAAACCCCTCAGCTATAAATTATGGATGTCTTGGTAGAAACCTGCACAGTCTGGCAGTTTTAAGTTAAGAGCATCACTGACAGAAGCAGAGACGAAACCAAGAGTGCGAGCAAACAGGCTTTGAATGTGAATGTTACAGCTTTCTAGTTATATGATAAAAAGCCTGTTTGCGTGGGAAATTCAGAAATGATTTGTGTTACAATATTTTACATAAAATAGCTTGCTAAATCAAAGCCTGCATTTATAAAGCCTCCCAGAACAGAAAATCAATCTAAAGTGGACCACAATTCTCAGAGTGACACATCTGTATAAGCACTGGGGCAAAAGCATTTTATCAAGGCACGCCTTTATGAACTTGAAGTGTGTTTCGTAGAAGTGATTCTCTGATGGTTATTACACAGGGAGTGAGCTCGAATTTATTTCAACTATCAAGGCAAAATGATTTACAGGATTTTATTTTTATAATTGGAGGAAATACTACACTGTTACTGCTGCACTGTTGAATGACAGGTGATTTTCTGTGAAGAACTTGTACTTCCTTAGCACAAAAGATTTTACAGAAGAAGTACCATAGTGGATTACCACTGTAGATCAAGTAGAGAACTGACAAAAGGGAAATAATGGGCTGGATTAACTTCATCCATAGAGTCTCATGTAATTTGTTCTCTTCTCCTTTGAATGTCTGGTTCTGACGCCAGTTCTCCTTCTTCACCTCCTCTGTTACTGCTCAGCACCGTGTTAAACCTTTTGGAGCCACCAGCCTTTTATCTCTCTGCCCCCATTGTTTTAAAACAGAGCAGCTCCATTACCAGAAACACTCAGCAGTGAGAAGAGGTTTCACTGTGTTGACCCAGTGTAAATTCAGTGGTTATCGTGCATATTAATGAGAACGCTGTAGCTTCCCTGTGCTGCATGGAAATACATCTATGCAAATGTGAACTGGAGTTAATTAAGTAGAAAATTGTCAGATGGGTGATATGATTGTCTGTCTTACATGGAACCCGTGCATAAGCATACATGCACATACGTGTGCGTGTGTGTTCATTATGTTTAACCTCATTTTTAACCTGTTGCTTCCCTAAGTGTTAAAGTGCCCTTTATTCAAACATTTAAAGGATACAGCTGGTTTTATTTAATTATTATTCATTATTTTTATCAGCCATTTCCCTGAAGAGACGGCAAAAATCAACTCTGCAACTAATTTAGCATCCTAACAATTACCGCTGTGGTCGTGATCCAGGACTGTCAAACTATGTGCTTCAGTCCTGAATGGTTACCAGGAGGTAACCTGAACGTTTCTGTCACTTGGCGTCACGGTCAAAGGTTGTCACTTGTTTTTGATTGGGTCCCAAGCTTTAAAACAACAGGCCTTACCTAATATGAGTCTGCCAGAGGACAGATGCCAGAAAAACAGTCGAGCTGAGTGATGTGGTGTGAAGAGGAACAACTTCTTGACACATCCTGAGCGAAATAAGCCGCCAGCAACATGACTGAGTATTTCCACCTTGGAACTGCACTGAACCAATGAAAGTCTCAAAAGGGCTTCAGACAGCCAGGGATTTATACCCACACCTATTCACAACCTATTCCTAAGGAACCAAACCCGTCAACTTGGGCAAAATAAACCTGAAACCTTGTCAGTACAGAGCGAGGTAGTTTGCATTAGCACAACCACTAACACTGTCTCAGCTACTGCCAGTTACAAGCTAACAAACAACTTAAACAAATAAATCAGACTCCTCATCTGATTCTGGCTCTGACTGAGGCTCAAACATGAGTCTCTCTGATGTTTCCTCCTCTGACCATCTAGATACTCTTTGCTCTTTCACCTGTCCACCTGGAGCAAAAAGCAGTGATGGGCGGGGCACGAGGCCTGATCCAGAATTTCTCAGGAAGTAAGCGTAGTTGTGCATCCACGGCCTTTTCAGAGTTGTGAAAACCATATTAAAATTTAGTAATACTCTGCCATGACCACATTTTGTTCAACAGTTAAATAAATATTGACCATGGGGTATTTTCACATGCACACGCTTATAAAGTGTCTGGAGAAAAACTTTAATCTAAATGAACAGAAACCAACATGCATGGTTGACGACACAAGAGGAGGAGCAGAGCGGCTGACTGCATGAGTGGAACGGCAGCAGAGAGCTTGTTGGGTTCTCTATGGTTCCTGTGAGACCTGCAACCAAAGACATTCAGTGTATGTTGTGGCCTGTGAGTAACTGGTGCAGCCATATTAATTACTAATTCATTAAACTTCCAAGATGGCGCCACGGACGGCAGCCTCGGTGCTTTGCTCATCCTCATTCACACCCCTCACCTGCTCTGACATCAACAACCTTTAGCACCCCCTGCCCCACCGACAACCCTCCCCACTCCCACCCCCTCACCAGCACTGAAGATCTGTGAAGAGGATGTGTGCCAGCTCTTCAAGACGCAGTCGACATAGGCAACACATCGCTGGAGCTGTGTGAAGTCCCCTCTTGCTTCGAACGCTCCACAATCATTCCCAGTCCCCAAGAAATCCTCCATCTCAGGATTAAATGACTACAGGTCCGTCGCCCTGACGTCTGTGGTCATGAAATCCTTTGAGAGACTGCTGTTGACCCATCTGAAGGACATCACAGGACCCCTGATGGACCCCTTGGGTGCAATGGATGATGTAGTTAACATGGGACTGCATTACATCCTGCAACACCTCGACTCCGCAGGAACTTACTGAAGGATTCTGTTCGTGGACTTCTGCTCGGCGTTCAACACTACCATCCTGCTGTCCTCTGTTAAACTCCTGCAGATGACACAACGGTCATCAGCCTCATCCCAGACAGTGACCAGTCTGCATACATATGAGAAGTGAAACGCCTGGTCCTCTGGTGCGGTCAGAACACCCTGGAGCTAAACATGCTCAAGACTGTGGAGATGACAGTGGACTTCAGGAGGAGCCCCCCCCCATCACTGCCCCCCATCACCATACACAACAACACTGTCTGCTGTGGAAACATTCAAGTTTCTGGGATCCACTATCTCCCAGGACCTGAAGTGGACATGCAACATAGACACCATCATCAAAAAGGCCCAGCAGAGGATGTAGTTCCTGCGTCGGCTCAGGAAGTTCAACCTGCCTCAGGAGCTGCTGATCCACTTTTACACTGCAATAATACAGTCTGTTCTCTGCTCTTCTATCACCGTCTGGTTTGGTTCAGCAACCAAACAGGACAGGAACAGACTACAAAGGACAATCAAGACTGCAGAGAGGATCATTGGTGCTAAACTGCCCTCCATCCTGGACTTATACACCTCCAGAGTGAGGAAATTTCACCACAGATCCATCTCACCTTGGGCACAACCTGTTCCAACTTCTCCCGTCCGGGCGGCGCTACAGAACACTGTACAACCAGACACAAGAACAGTTTCTTTCAACAAGCCATCACTCCGGCTAACACTTAAATCAATCACACAGGAACAATAACCCCTGACATCCAACATTGCACACTGTAATATAGAGCACGATGTACATATACACTCATCCCCTGCCCGCATATTTATCTAGTATTTATTACCTTGTTTTTTGGCACTACTTTCATTGTTCATTTTCACTGTCTGACCCATCCAACACTCTTGTATGTGTCCACATACTTGGCCAATGAAGCAAATTCTGATTCATATGGCTCACAGGTAATTGCATCACTGATACCTGTGCTGTGGACTTTTGGCTTTCATAAAATTGATTGCGGCAAAATGACAACAAACTGAGCTGGGGAAAGGAAACTGATTTATAAAGACAAAAAAGATTAAAAAAATAATAATAATAATAATAATAATAATGTCCATCAGAGGTTCTCCCCGTGCCTGTGTGGGTTCTCTCCGGGTACTCCGGCTTCCTCCCACAGTCCGAAGACATGCAAATGGGGACTAGGCTAATGGGATACCCTAAATTGACCATAGGTGTGGCTGTGAGTGTGAATAGTTGTCTGTCTCTATGTGTTTGCCCTGCAATGGACTGGCGACCTGTCCGGGGTGTACCCCGCCTCTCGCCCGAAAAGATGCTGGGATAGGCTCCAGCCCCCCCGCGACCCTACTAGAGGATAAGCGGTAGAAAATAAATGGATGGATGGATGGATGGATGGATGGATGGATGGATGGATGGATGGATGGATGGATGTCCATCAGATGTAAAATTAAAAATAACAACAATAGTAATAATACTACAATGCAGGGAGAACTGCTGTCAGTACAACCCATGTACAATCAAAGAGGGCACAGTATTTTCTATCACTCTCGAACAACAGTCACATTCCCTACTTCCATCAGGGGCATGAAGTTAGTGTAACAGTACAGAGGAAGGAGCTCACTGTGATAGTGATCATCACTCCAGTTCATAAGCAAGGAAGAACTACTGTTGCACTGAATTATATATTCCTATGACTCCAGCCAGTGTAAGTTAGACTCAAAAAACTAAAACTAAAAACTCAACAAACTAAAAATAAAAAATGTGGTCAACTGAGGAGGTGTGGATGTTTGGTATCCCCTCGATATCCTCTGCTGTTCATGTGATGTCACAATATCTTCATGTGTTGTCGCTATAGTAATGATGCTGCACTGAGGAGGTGCTATCTGCAGTTGAAAAATAAGTACCTGGTACCAAAAGCAAGTTGGGTCAGGTAGAGTCGAGTTGAGTCAGTAGCATGAGGTGGAAAAGCACTATAAAGGCCTACTGGTTCTACTGGGAAGCTCCTGGCTGAGAATCAGTGGCCCATTCATCTCAGGTGATCCAATCACAAGTGGACAACTCTAAGTACGTCAGGTCACCACTGGCATTTAAGCACATCTAAACACGTACATCATTTCTGTTTGCAAAGCCCAAAGGTATTGTTGTTCTTAGTCAGTCTGACTACTACACACAGGTCTGTTGTCAATGTGTGTGTGTGGGTGTGAGTGAGTGAGTGAGTGAGTGAGTGAGTGAGTGAGTAAGTGAGTGAGAGAGAGACTGAGGAGGGACTGAGTGAATCAATGCGCTGCACACAGCTCCACAATGAAAGAAGATTTTATCCATTTGAAATTGTAAAAAGGAAAAAAAGAAGAAATCAATGAGTGGCTGTTAATGTTCATATTGTGGCATGTTGCTGGTAACACATCAATCATGTGTGGGAAACTGTTAAATTTTTGGTTCATGATGAGACTGTGTTTGGACTTTTGAGACTGTGGCAGAGGACATCAGTAGAGTAGTTGGTCCTTCAGTGTGGCCCAGGACACATTTGCATTCACACTGTCTAGAATGTGGCCACATGTGTCCTAAACCACCTCTGAATAACTGGATCTCTAATGCATGCTCATCGTGTCTTGGGTGCGTTCACATCTGTACTTAGAGCTATCCACTTGTGATCGGATCACCCGAGACACATGTTAATGCCATGTCTGGACAGGGTCAATGTAACGGAACCAAAGGAGAAAGGAGCATTTGTATGCTGTGTCTCACTGCCTGCCCTGGGTAAAGAGAAAAGTAAATAAAGTTAAAAATAGCAGCCCCAATAAGCTCTGGCTGAGTCCCCACTCCCCCAGCTGTCAATCATGGAGGTAAAGCTGAAGCTGTGGTGAGAGGAGCTGAGGGGACTTCCTCCATCACGCTCCATCTCATTGTGACTCATCACCAAATCTCGTTAATGTTTCTCTCTCGTTATCTCAGCTTTATACCTTTTGTGTATTTTATATATATATATACACACATATACACACGCACATGCCACTCATACACACCTTCCTTTTCTCTTCATATCAATCTTCAGTAATCTGACTTCCTGTCCTCTTTAAGTTTTCACCTGAACATTACGTGAAATGCATAATGTCAACCTGCTTATATGATCCATCTATTGGAACACAGTAGTTCCACTTCCATTCAAAGCCTTGCACTTATTTTTGTAGATATCTGCCTCTTACACATTAAACATGGCCACCCCCAGTATAATAAAAGTTAATGGCATTTCATTTGTGACGATCAATGGATCCAAACATGACATTTGAAAAAGTCAATAGTTGCGTGTCTTGAGTTTTCACTGGGAATAGGACAAACTTATTTGAAAAGGAATTTCTTCAGACAGTAAAAAAATAAAGTAGAAAAGAAGTCTGTGGCTTATCCAGAATAACCACCACACTGTTATTGACTTTTGCAAATGTAATTTTTGTGTGCTGCCTGTGCTTTGTCTTCGCTGTGGCACAGACAATACTTTGTTAAGTATCTTTAAACCTCATTCTGCCCCTGTAGTCAATTGACTATTGTGTATTATTCATTTATTAAATATAAAACATTCTAAATGTGTGTGCGCTTGTGTTTCAGTGTGTGTTCATATGTATATGAGAGAGAGAGAGAGAGAGAGAGAGAGAGAGAGAGAGAGAGAGAGAGAGAGAGAGAGAGAGAGAGACTATGAGTGCCATTCAGTGTCAGGCTGCAGCACTCTGAAACAAAGCCTTTAGAGTTATGCGTGACAGGCTGAAAGGAAACAGGGGACGATGGGATGAACGAGTGACAGAGAAAACAAGCGAGAGACTGAGAGGGCCAGAGGAAGCAGACAGAGAAATGAGAGAGAGGCTGCGTAACAAGAGTGGGACACGGAGGCAACAAACAGAGAAATACACAAGTAAGTATCCACTGCACACACAAGCTTATTTGCAGAAGAAGCACTGAGTCAGATCCAAACAGATATTGTTCGAGGTGTGAGGTAGGCCGCTGCTCCACCTCCACCAAACCTCCTCGAGACAGGAGGCACCTGAACATCACAAAAACATGTTACTGCTGACTTTCATCTCTGAGCCTGGAGCAAAAGTTAGGCTGATGTGTTGTGAGGATGATGAGCAACAAACAAACTTGAAACAAATACACCAGTACATGAAGGAGTACAATAAAAAAATAAATAAATAAAAAAAAGACAGACTGCTGGAGCCAAACTGCCTGTCTCCAATACCCTGAGCACACTTTCTATTAGCACCACTAACACAGATATTCACCTTCCTTTGGAAAATCCACGAGTCAGTTGCATCAAAGCTTAAACAGTCCCTCTAACTGCCTGGTGTTATGATCTCCCCTTTACGACTGAGGTGAGTTCAAATCATTAAAATAGGTGATTAAATAAAATTAGATCATTAACAGGCCAATGTTAGCACAGAGTTTTTTATCTTTGGATCCTGTTTGTTTGGGAGGGGAGACGAGTCGACAAAAAAGAAACCAAGAAAGCACCACTGTCGATTACTACAGCCCAACATCTGTGCACATCAGCAACACGTCAGGTTTGTCTGAACTTTACTTTGTAATAACACACTGTCTTTAATGAATCACAACCTCTTTGTCAACGTGTTATTGTGCAGTGCTGTAAGAGTCTCCATCTTCTAACATGAGCTGCTGAACAGCAGCTGTTTTAATAGCAGAAGCTTAACTGTCATTCTCCTTTCACAGCGGGCATGTCTGCTTATTGTTTGCCCTCTGGGTCTGATTGTATGACAGTGAAGCCCATGGATTCAGAGCTGATTGACAGCAGAGACTCAACTTTCTGACATTTGTAGTTTCTGCTCCACAGCCACGCAGCAGCAGCAGTTTTTCTGTTTTTTTTTTTTATTTTAATCCCAAAGTATGCTGCACACCCAAATCTGAGTGTGACATTTTCAGATAATGCTGTGGATCTTAATTTATGTGGAGCTTGCCAGCCTGTGAGTCAGCCGTGGCATCTTCCAGCAGCTAATAGTCTGAAGCCTCGGAGCGAGAGAAGACTAAAACTACGTTCACATATTGATTGACAGCCATGAGCTAAAAGTGTAAACTATAATTACACAGTGGAAACAACATACAAACTTTCACCGTTCTGCAGACAGCCACACTGAAAAACATAGAAACTACTCAAACTAATGCAACAATGTAGATGAACATGCGGCTCAGAAACACTGATGCTTCAGTCTGGCCTCGCTTAGTCGTTAACGGTGTGGTAGTTAGTTCACTCATGAATTATGTTAGTTCTTCTGTCTGCTGTAATGAGATTCCTGGTCGACCTGAAGTCCTCACGTTAGTGTGGAACATATGCTTTAACTTTGAAAAGGCCCAGTCAGCTTCTGTAGCAAGTTCTGTATCTGGCCTGTTGGGAGCCTTCAGGCTGGTTACACAGGAGATTTTGCTCTGTAGATGTTTATTCAAACACATTTCATCATCAAAAGAAAAATATATAACAAGTTATTTTTCCATTTGGGTGCAATAACACATTCTTCAATCAGTGGGGACAACAATGGTCATTGTTTCTCCCTGAGGAGAATTACAAATGTCTTCACATGTTCATCAGCTGGGAGCCACGGTCTGGAAAATTTCCCAGTGGGTAATAAACTTGTGACAACACCAGCATTATCAATTACACCAAACATCAGATTACAAATAGATTATAAGTGTTACCTCCTGCTGCTGCCACCTTCATCAGACAAAGGTTCCCTTTTTAAATCCCAAATATTGCCAAGTAGCTGCTTTTGCTTCGACACCAAATCCTCCATCTTGTTGGTCAACTCTGCTCTCGTCACATGACGCGCTGTTGCTCTGTCACCTTCAGTTTATAATTGTGACATCCGACTAGCTATTGGTAACTAGTATTTTACAAAGAGTTTTTTATGTGATGAACGCGGGTGCTAACACTGACACAAATCAGTTTTATATCTATAAAAAATGAAAAAAGATCATTATATTATATATAAGTCATGTAATTGGTGTTTACCTGAACACCTCATAACACCGGTGACACAGCAGCAACCCTATTTGTCTGTCTTCACCTCGCTTTCTTGCTTCTCTTCAGTGACGCAGTTGGTAATTAAACTGTTGCTTTTCCTTCATTCATCCTTTCTTTCACTTCCCCCCTCTTCTCTTCTTTGTCTCTCTCCCTCTCTCTCTCTCTCTCTCTCTCTCTCTCTCTGTCTTGTCTGTCTCTCTGTATATCTCTTGCCCTCTTCCTCTCTCAGTAAGTCTGGCTGACAGAGCATAGCCGAGGGCCACGGACCATGTTCTGTCTGTCAGGGTCTTCTCACCTGTCTGTCACATAAAACATCACCCATCTGTACCCTTTACAAATACTGTGAGCCTGAATCATTTTAGAGGTCCGTTCACAACACAGACGACCAAAAGTGTATATGAAGATGAGGCTGACACTAAGACTGTGAGACCAACAAAAAAATTATTTTATTTACTAACAGTTTCAGAAACTGGTTCAAGAGTTGGTTTTTACCCTGCTTCTGTCTGAGCATCCACACTAAGAGATGACAGGATTTTCATTTCTCCACACTGAACTGCACATGTTCACTGTGCCTGGTAGTAACCTTTAGTTGGCATGTGATGGACTGTTTCATTTACTGCGGCTGCCGCTGCTGGTTTACACTTCAGGTGCTTTGAAAGGTTTCTTACGCCCTTTTAGAGTTTTCTGCTTATGTTTAAAATGGACAAAAACCTCCAGTACAGATCTGATAAAGTGCAGACCTCTCGCTCACAATGTCACCTCACTGAGTTCCAGTTTACGACACTGCTCATGGGGACTGTTTACTTATTGTTCGTCTTGAACTCTAATTGCTCTTCCTCAGGTATGTTCCTATTTTTATTCTCGTTTCATTTTATATACGTCTAAGTATTTATTTTTAAATGAGCTTTTCACCTGTACTTGCTCTGTCCTGTGCTGCTGCAACAGCTGAACGTTCCCTCTAGTGAGCTACAGCACACCACGATACAGTCTCATCTCAGATGGTCAAAAGTACGATCACACTGGCAGCATTTTGTTGAAAAGGTCAAATGTTTGACCTGCAGTCATTCACTTAAAATAAAAGCTGTAAGTTGGAGTTAAACTGCTGTGCACCCACTTTTCAAAGTATTCAGACAGAACTGTGTTCACCTAATACTTCTGCCTAATTCTCTTTTACAAACAACAGGTCAATGGAGGACGCAGTGACAATATTATTACTTAGGCAATAATGTAAAAGTAATTTTCACACCACACTCATGAAGTCATAAATAGTGCAATATTGCAGTTTGTTTTATTATTTTTACTGCCAGCTGAACAAATCAATTTGAATTTAACCACATGAAAATAATGACGGAGCCTGCTCCCACCGCTTAAAACAAACCTGACGAACAATTCTGCCTCACACACCCCCAACCAAGAGCGGCTGGAGCGAGACACTATCACACAGGGGAGGGTTAAAAAGCTTCGGCACAGCGCAGAGAAACAGCAGGAGCCACGTTACACGACAGCAGCTATTGGTTTTACCCTATTTCTGTTTGTTTCAGTGTACACACTGTAGTCCTGTGACACTGCAGTTTCAGAGAAGGTGTTCAGATGAACAGCAACACAGCAGGAAAGAGAAGAGAAAAAAATTTCAAGGTTTATTTATCCAGATAGTGTTTGTGTGTTTGTCTAGTTCTGACTCACAGTCAAACTCATTTACTCCTACAAGCTCCATCAGCCTCCTATACACCTCACCACTGACACCATTATTGTTTTAGGGTGTATGAAATTATTACAGGCTGTGAAAAATGCTGTAATAATGCCAACCTCATCCTTCAAGGATTATCAAGCTCGAGCAGGTTTTGAGTCTCAGAAAATAGATTTTTTATATTGTGGTTATTGTGGTAAAAAGCAATCTAGGGAGTTATGCAGTGCTTTGGAAATATCTTACCTGCAGAGGACATGGAAATTCCTTTAATAAGACACACTGTACTTTGTGCTAACTGGCATGGGTCCGTCTATCTTTCTCTCTGTGTGTGTGTGTGTGTGTGTGTGTGTGTGTGTGTCTGCCCTCAGAGGAAAACCAGGTGACCCAGTGTTAATGGCTGTGAAATGGAGCTGTCTGTCTCCAGCTCCTCACCATGGCTTGGAGGCTGCAGGGCCACAGCACTCCTGATGTAATTACAATGACCAGCCCCCTCTTCTCCTCACATACATGTGGCAGTGTATGTTCCTGTGAACCATATCTAGTCACAACCTTCCTACTTGAGAGACTGATGTAGATGCTATTATCTGTTGATGTTTTTTTTATTTCTTTCCCTTCCACAGCCCTTTTATACTTACTTTTTCCTTGGCAACCAAAGACTTCCATTCAGACTGAAACATGCCTGAAGGTTTGCCAAAAAATAAAGGTTCTGCTCCTAATCCATAAAAAGCTGGCTTTTTCTAGATAAATGTATTCAGCCACGGGCAGCAGATCTAACCTGTGGTAGCTGTATTATTAACTCACACTGCAGAAAAGGGGCTTTTTAATATGGCTGCAGATGTGCCTGAAAGATTTTTTTAAACTGAACATTTTATTGTGATCTGATCTTTGACTGTGTTGTCAGGTCATAAAAACTACCGGAGCTATACCTGACAGGTGCTACAGGGAGTGATGTATTTAGTTTTAACCATCCTGTGTTTTCCCGCTATAACCTCACCCTCTATTCCACTAATGCGGTAAATATAGATTCTGTAAATGCCGTTTTATAATTAAGAATCCCAGTTTAATGGAGGCGAGACTGAGCTCATACAGCAGATGTGCTAATAAACCGTTTGGGTAGATAGAAATAAATGAGCCGATACACCTTTAGGGCCTAACATACCTTCTTTAATGTCACTGCTCACAGTATATATATGTTCTAGTTATAGGGAAGTCATCTTTATATAAAAACCCTCAAACAAACTCACATGCATGTGGAGCCTGGAGTTGTAACTTATCTTATTCACAGATATTCCTGTGTGTGTACTGCTGTGCATCATCTGTGCAAGTTTCAGTTGGTTGTTGCGAGTTTTGAGAGAGTAAGAAAATAAGGGGCTGTAGCTGTAACAGCAGCTGCTAACATCCTCGCCATTGTCGCCAGACTACCTGCGTTTTTGGCCTGACTTTCAGATTTTTGGCATCCACGTCTGGAAAACTTTTATTGAACTTAAGGAAACAAGTTTTCAACCTGTCTCTCTTCTGTTCTGTGTGAGGAGCTAAAACACACACACACACCACACACACACACACACACGGTGAAACAGAAAGCAGAGGAGGAGAGAAACGCCACGCTGTAAATCACAGCAAAATGCAGTACATACTCTCACACTGAGCTGAAGTGAAACGAGTGCACATAAATGAGGTAAACAACATAAATAAAATATTTTGTCTTTTAATTCTTTATGAAATAAAATAATTTGGTTTCTTTGGGCGGCGGGGGGTCCTGTTAGGAGGGCGCCATGATGCCCTCAAGGCAAATCACTGCCAACAGATTCGTATTCAGTTAACAGCGACATGAAACACAGAAAAGCAGCAAATCTACATGTTTGAGAAGCTGGAACCAGCTAATCTTTGGCTTTTTTTACTTGACAAATGACTTTGCGACACCACTTTCCCCCTCCTCTCCAACACTGACCTGTGTTCAACAGAGTGACAATAGAGTTCATTGAAAGTTGACTCTACCGCAGACATGACTGTTGCTAAAAGACGACACTACAGCGGCTGGATAACGGTGTTATCAGGGAGAGCAGCCAGACATTGGTGCAGGCAGGCTGCCAGATAAGAGAGGCAAACCCCCGAACACAATACTACCAGCAGAACAAAACACTCGCTCATGCTGACACACAGAGGGAGCACCCCACCACGCCAGAGTGTGTCAGTGTAGGGGAAGCATTTGATGTGCCAGTGTGGGTGTCATTTTGTAGATCATTAACCATGTTTCCATGTGTGGAGGATTGAGAGGAAGAAACTCTAAACTGCTTTTATGTTAACCGATCATTTTGTGTGCAATTTGTGAGTGTGAGCACAACTATGGATGTGTGTGAGGGGAGCCGCCATGTTAAATAGCAGCAGCAGCAGCAGCCAGAGCCGTGTGTCAGTTATCCTGCTGTAACAATGAGCAGTGACCTGATGGTCACAACGACTGACCCCTGCTCTGACCCCGCCGCTATCCAAAAAAAAAACAAAACATCACAGTCCGACGCCACAGGGAAACACAGAGCGAGAGTCGGTGACATCGGTCAGCCTGGTCATTTTATTATGGTACAGATCTGCCGGCTCGTTTAGGACTCAGGGATAATTCTTCATGAATTATTTACAGCACAGAATATGCACCCTCCCATTTAAACAAAGAATTATTGTGGTACAAATGTCTTTTTGCCTCAGGTCTCACACATGAGTTTTCTAGAGCAGACTTGAGCTGAATTGAAATGAGATGGCACAAGTTTAAACATGGTTAACGTGCCCTGTGGAGATTTCGTCATGAACCAACACGGTTTGTTTTCTCCCCAAAACACACTCTATTTTCTTGTGGCCTTATGGACAAATTGATTGTATTTTGTAACTCATAAAACCTGCACATGGATTTATAATATTGCATTGTTTATATTCTTTTAGGTCTCATTCTTTTTTTATGGGGGCATTTCCACCTTTTACAGCACGTAGCTGCCACAAACTGTTAGAGTGCCGATGTACTTGCTTTTGAGTGTTTCTCAGATTCATTCATCAGAATTCATTTACTTAAGTATTCTGTCATAACCTACAATGAATGTATGAAAAAGTGCATTACAAATCCAAGCTGACTGAACCTTGAATGTTTTCTGGTTTTACCTGAAAATCAAAACGCCTGCATAAATCTTGTTTGAAGAATATAAATGTTACAAGGCAACTCGACCAATTTTACATATCAAAGTCTGTTTACAGGCGGAAAAAGTACCACAAAGCCTTTAGTGTTGCCAGAGGGAGCTTAGTGAAGTCTGATAAATATCCTCAAGTGATGTCACTTGAGCCGGTGTTGGTTCAGTCTGAGAACTACAAGATTGAAAAATAAAAAATCAGAGCACGTGGAGTTAGAAAGAAGTGTGTTTATCAGGCCTCTGTAGCCTGCTCCTCACATCTGCTTGAGACGAGCAACTCAAGGCTACATTAGTCGCTACTAACATAACACGCCTGAGTTGCACTGTGGGTAATGTAGGAGCCAGGTTTGGCACGTATGGAATAAAAAAGATGATATCTCTGGTTCTGCTGTATTGATTTCGAGTCTGACAGTGTTATAGGAGTGGAATGCTAAAGTGTTGGAGGAGACATTAAACCAACTGCAGCCACATTCAACCAGCTCCAACAGCCAGATCGGAGTTGCATAAGGAGAGCAAGAGGCTTCTGCAAGACGCTTCTGCAAGACGCATCCACATCCAACATGCAGTGTTTCATAACATAATGTTTGCTGCTCAGCATAATCTGTATTTAATATTAATCTGTCAAATGAAAAATATGAACATAAACCAATAAATCCTTCAGTGGCACAGACGATTTTCAGACCAGAGGCAATTCACTCACTTTTTACCATCAAAGAGATTGTAACATACACAAAAAAACTCTGTCTTCCCTGTAATTGACATAGATAAATGCTGATCGAATACAAGTGACAGTAAACGCAACATAAACAATATAGATCACAGCTAACAAGCTGAAAAGCCTGAGGATACGATGCTTTTCCGTTATAATACTGCAGAGATCAGAGATCAGAGGTCACATGAGCTTACTGTGCAGGAGATGTTTACATCTTATATAACACACTCTTCGCCTTGATTACAAATGGTTGCAATGATGGCCATGCCCCCCCCCCCACACGCACAGCTGACATGAGACAGTAACATAATGTAAACAAAAACAAACACTTTCACATAAACACACCAGCACACACAAAAGCTTTAAGACTGCTTAAGAGGAACAATTCACATTCAGAGAGTTCCCATGCAGAGACGGTCTGTGGGCTTCACACACATCACAGAGTTCAGACCGCAGCCACATCAGACGCCGAAAGCTTTCAGACTTACGGACCAGCATTACAATGACATAAAATCAGGTAACGCTTCAGATCACAGCCTAGTTTCAATGTTTCTTTTTTTTTTTTCTTCACAGTAATGTTTTGCAACAAAACCGGAGGTTTAGCCTGGGAGGACGGGTAACACTGTGAGACTAAATCATGTAACACCAGGCCTGATGGAAAAAACAGGGTTCTGCTTTTGTTTAATTTCTTTATCAATGGATTTTCTCTGGGCTCCAGTTTGGTTTGGAGCAAAGACTGTGCCCAGCATCAGGTCACCTTGTTAAAGAGTCTGAAACATCAATTTGCAGCATCCTGCAGGAGCCAATATTGTGATTTAACTGCAGCTGCTGCTGAGGACAGAATGAAGAAAGCATCAGACTGTGGAAAATCCACTTCCTGCCATTACAATTTACACAAACAACCACACACACACACACACGCTATACATACGTATATGCATATGATACACCAAGAATACACACACACACTCAATAAACACTCAAGCATCAGTGAGACCATTACTGATTTAAAGAGGTCAGTGACAGGATTGGATGTGGTCACAGTGTGTTTGATGAGTCACAGTGCGGGGGTGTGTGGAGGAAGGATGACTTTAGAAAGCAATAACCAAGCACCAGTGTGTGTGTGTGTGTGTGTGTGTGTGTGTGTGTGTGTGTTGTTAGTTCTGATTCAGACAGACAGAGAGAAGATTTGATGAGACTGTGGCCAAAAACAACCTCAATGTAATTACCCTGTCTGATGCTGAGGAGGAGGTAGACGAGAACAGACAGAGGATATTTGATTGTCACGTTTAGGCAGCCTCTTCCACAATTTGTGACCAGTCCCAGTAAATCATTAAGATCTTGAATGTATTTTTCAAATCCCAGCAATTTTTCCCCACTAAATTACCAATTCTACCAATCATTGCAGTTTGCTTGCAAATGATCAATTTCAGAACAAGCTAAAGTCAAATAAAAATCAACCCTCAATCGCTACACAACCAACCTTGTATCTATGATGAGACCATTTCTAAAGTAATGGAAACTAAATCATATGTAATCTAATGACTAAAACTAACCATCTGATTGATGTAGCTTCATGTTGCTGTTTACAGCATGGAAGGAAGCACTATAGGCTCATCTCAAGTTAGAGAAGTGTTTTCAACTGAGCGGCTTGGCTTCTCTATAAGAAGAGAAACGTCCATAAACAGATCAATCCTGAGAGATTCCAAAAATATCACCAAAATGACAGCGAGCTAAATCTAAATCTTTTAGATGAGCCACTGCGAGGCAGGAACGCAGGGTGTTTAATCTGCTGCCTCGTTCATTCAGTCACTCTGGAGGAAAAGTCTGAGCTCCAGTCTCTGGATGTGGATGTAAGAAAGAAAGAGTGGGCGTGACTGACAGAGAGATTAAGTGACATAAGAGAGATCTCAATATTAACACACACACACACACACACACACACACACACACCTCCTATATCAGGACAACAGCCAATAGAAGGACAGCCGGTGGCACAGTTGCTGGACTCAGACCAATGACTTTATGTGGGTGGACTGGTGGGGTGTATCATGATCATGTCTGTTTGTGTATACATGTGTGTGTCCATGTGTGCGGTGAATGTGTGGTCTGAGGGTATGATGGCCGACTGGGCGGGTGCTGGGTCTCCCGTGTGTAAAAACTGAGCACTACAATCTGTTGAAGGAGTGTGGAGTGTGAACTGTATATATCTGTAGATGAGCGGGATGAGTGAGCATCATTCACAGCAATAGGCAACAAAAGGTGCCACGAGGCAGGCTGATGTTGTACCTACAGTGTGAGACATGTATGTGTTCCTAAAGTGATATTCTGGAGAAAAAAAAAAACCCAAACTCTCACTCTCAAAATTCAAAGCCAACAGTTTGCTCCCTCTGAGAACAGACTGTAGTAAGACTGCAGTGATGATGAACTCCAACAGTGTCAACGTTTCACAGCAGAATCCAACAGAGATGTCTCAAAGCGCTCCTGCTACCCTCCTACTATCCTACTCTCCTCTCTCACTTCATCTGCATGCTGAGTGATGTATTTCAAAACACATCAACTGCTTCTGTGTCAATCCTCACATGACACTGTGAAGCCTGTGAACATCCCCCAGCACTGATTTGCACCTTACAGCACCCGACTCCTGTTCTTGCGTTGCTCACTCGCTGGCTAGCCTGATGCTGCACCGAGGCTGACTCTCGCTAGAAGTTTGACACGAAGGAGCCTGATGCACGAAGAACAGAAAGAACCAATATTTACACTTTCTGAATCTTTATCATTTGCTTTTGCTCTTGGTTTCAGTGCAGCTCCAATAGAAAACATTACCCTACCTCCACTGCCATCACAAGCCTGGTTTTGTTGCACTGAAGCAGTATTACACCAGACACTTTTCTCTTTTGGTTTGACTGAAGTTCCACAAAAGACACAGAAATGTCCAAGCGGTAAAATGTGAAACCTGAAAGCTGCATTTGGTGGAAACGTCTGTCACATCTCAGTGCTCGTGGCCTGCAGGTGCATCCCAGCTTTTGTATCCCTAGGAATGACATTAATGCCAGCGTCAATACAGGAAGTGGTTCATCCATTATGTAGAGAAGGGTGAACAGAAGAGTGTAGAGGTCAGGCTGGTGGTGGGTTGGTAGTGCGTCTGATTTTCATGCAAGAGACTGGAGTTTGTGTCCCATCATTAATGTGTGCTTCGATGAACCATTAGCATGATCTTACCATAAGCTTAACATGTTTAAGTTGCTTGTCCCTGCCCATAACTTAACCAAAAAATTATTAGACCCTCTACTTCCAGTGAAGCTGAGGAGATGATAGCATGACATAAATTCACTTGCCTGTTTATGATGTAAAACTGATGCAATCCAATGAGATAATGAAGGTTTCAGAGAGGTATGGATTCAACTTTAAGGTGACTTTGGAGGCTGGAGTTTGTGGAGCTGCTGAGCTGTGTTGACTTACAACAAAGTGTTTCTGTTTTCATTGATATAAATTAGGTGGACAAAATAATTTAAAACACCAGTATATAATAATACAATTCAACAGCATCACAAACTGCAGCTTCCAAAATGACCATAAAGTTGAGTCAGCGCCCTCTGAAACAGATTCAACAAGGGTATTAAGTCACATTTTTGCTGGAGTATTCCTTTAATATACTGCTAGGATGGGCTGTATATTAAACACTGTTTTATTTGGCATGAACAGAAACATGTCAGCTGATATTTGCTTGACTGAAAGAGCAGAACTGAATTGCAGATGTGCAAACAGAAACCACCCTAGTAGTGTTCTTAAGTGACATTTACATATATCTACATGTTAGCGACTGCAAAATGAACATCAGCCTCTTGTTACATTAGAAAAGAGACTGAGGTTGTGTGGTGCCATATGACATCACGAATCACTAATAACTCACTTTCTCCTTCTCCTGATCCTTGAGAGGAGAGAGGAAATGCATGAGTGGACACATTTACTGCCTGTCAATCACACGCAGATTTGAAGTGAAGGTGGGGGGTTGAGACAGAGTGGCTTGAAGGTAGGTGATGTGAAGGGGGGAGGGAAAGAACGAAGGTCAGAGGAGAAGGAATAAAGGATGACGAGGCAGGTGCTGAATCTGTCAGTCACACGAGGAGGAAGATGAGTGGGCGGAGCCTGGATCAGAGGATGTTTGGTGATGGTTTTAAGTCAAAAAGAGTCAAGTAAATGTTATTTAGACTTTGGATGACTGTCTTCAACACAGACTGAAAATATTTTAAAAAAGGAGAATGAAACACTATAAAAGCCTCTAAGAATCAACCATTTTCTTTTATGGTTTGAGGCAAAGACTTTCTTGTGACTTTCATGGTCATGAAAGTCCCTGTTGTAGGCGCTAGAAAACTCCGGAGTAGTGCTGACGCCAGGTGTAAACATAGCAGAAGTGATGCGATATAGCCTCAGGGTACCACTTCGGTCCAGACTAAGCTCAGCTATCAGGTGGATTTCCATGTTTTATATTACGGTCCCCAGACAATGAATCCACTGACTTTTGCTATAACACACGCATGAGGTTGACAGTTTGGGATTTTATTGAAATATCTTTACAGCTACTGAATTGATGGATTAAATCGGTCAGATCCTTTGGTTTATGACTAAATACTTCAAAACTAATGACATTCCCATCACAATGCTAAAATGCTGAACATAGTAAACATTATAATGGATTAGTATTAGTTAACATTTTCATTAAGCATGTTAGCATACTGATGTTAGCACTGAGCTCATGCACAACTGTGTCTATGTACAGTCTCATGGAGCTGACAGCATGACTGTAGACTCTGATTAAATTCATAATATTTAAAATTTCTCATTTTGGTGATTTTACAGATGTGACTGAAGGAGTTATTTAAACGTATGGCTATATAGAAAAAAAGAACAAGAGGACTAATAAAGGACACGGTCACTGAGTGGGCACCTCTCATCTCTGGTGTATGAATAAATGAACACCTCAGAGGCACAGAGTCCCACAATCACCACTCTCCAAACCTACAGTCCACTCAGAGCTAATCCAGCCCACACAAGAGCACTAGTGTCCTCCACACTGCAGCAACACCTCTGACTACACCCTCAGATGACAGATATGACAGGCAGGGGAGTCGAGTGTGGGGACAGTATGAGGGCAATGAGATAAAATGATGGGAAGGACAAAATAAATAGGTAGTTAGAGGAAGAAGAGAGAAAGGAAAGAAGGAGGTGTAGAGAGGGGAAGAATTAGAGCATGAGAGGATGAGAGGAGAGAGATTAGTAAGAGTAACAAAATAAAGGATGTTGGAGGATGAAAAATAAGGCATTAAAGAAGGGAGGAGATCTGAAGAAAGGAGAAACAGAAAAACAGATCAAGAGGAAAGAGGGAAAACAGTGTGGAAAAAGGAAAACAGCTGATAAAGAATGGTATGAGATGCAGAAGGATGTAATGGGTGTAACAAAGGGGGAGGAGATGAAAGAGGAGGAAATCATATGAGCAGAGGAGAGCATGGAAGGATAACAGCGAAGAAGTAAAAGAGGATTGGAGAGAGATTATGACAAATGACTTGACAAATGAAAAAGTCATTTGGAGGATGGGACAGATGTGTGAGGATGACAAAGGAAAGATGGGCAATGGAGAGAGAAAGGCAAGAAGAGATGAAATGAAGAATTAAGAGGGTGTTTTTCATTGAAACTGGAGGAATGAAGAATGGGTGAAAGATAAAAGATGGACAAAGACAAGAAAGCCTGAGAGGACATAAGTGAGGCAGTGAGGATAGAGGGATGAGAGAAACAAAGAGCTGGAAGAAGGAGTCATAAATTGCTCCGTGTCTGATTCTGGTGTCAGATGAAAAATTTCCCACCAGCAGTCCCACTCCCTCTGGAGTCCTAATGCCAAGACTCTGAGCTTTTAATAGGCACACACTGAGCAGAGACATAACATACTGTAAACACACACACACACACACACACACACGGTGCTAATAATCCACAATCCCTTAAGCATGCAGAAAAAGATGCACAAACACTCAGGCAAGGGCAAAGAATCATGAGGAGAAAGTCACAGTGGGGCGTCAAAACATTGCTCCAAATTGTGAATCTGAATCTCAATAGAAACGCTGCAGTGGATTCACTCACAGCAGAGACAGAGATCAGAGCAGCAGTGTGCACATTCACTGCCACAAACCATCCGACAGAACTTATGAGGACTGATATGATTATTCATTTGCTGCTGGAACAACAGATATTAACAACCAAATAACCCAGTTTTAACTCAACGCCTGGACAAGAAATTTTCATCACAAGTACCTGACAATTACACGACATCACACACACAAAAAACATTTTTACAAATATTAAATCTTCATTGTGTGTGTGTGTGTGTTTGGTAGTACAGCAGTATATAGAGAGGTGGTGATGATTGAGGTGATGCCACAAAGTTTAACAAAGGCTCACAGTGTAAACTGTATGTCAGTGACACTATAACCTTCATTCATAGAAACAAGACGCAGGCTGTAGAGACTGGTGAGAGAGAGAGCGAGTATGGGTGAGTGAGGTGACATGTATGTAAGTGCAAGTGGAGGAAAGGCTAATTACAAATTATTTAAATGCAAATTAAAGAAGTGAGAGAGAAACACAGGGGGATGGGCAGAGAGAGCGGGGCAGCCAAAGTCAAGTGTAAAGGTGAGAGCTGAAAGGAAGAAGCTTTAGGAAGGTGGAGAGACACTGGTTCGATGCCAGGAGAGCGAGAGGAATCCAACATCAACAGAAACGTGCCACGGTTACTCTGGTTACGTAACCTTGTAGCACTGAAAGTGAAATTCTTCGAGGCACCTGACACAAAGGCGCACAGGCACAGTGCAGCTCAGTTCAACCCATAATGCATCACTGCTGTAGAAGTAGAGAAGAATGTGACACATAAAATCCATTTCTCCTTCAGATGACTGTGTGTGTGTGTGTGTGTGTGTGTGTGTGTGTGTGTGTGCCTACTACCTCTATAAGACACAGTTTCAAACATATCAGCATGGTTTCATCGCAGGAGGCTGAGGCTCTTCACACACTGTATGACACACACACACACACACACACACACACACACACACACACACACACACAGTATTCAGTTCATCAGTGATACAGATGCAGCACGCAGCTCTCTGTCTTTGCTTCTCTGTCTGAAGAATCTGTAGTTGTAGTTCATGAGATGTTTGTGCAGTCAGTCTCTTTAACTATGACTTCATTTGTCTCTTACAAGTTAAAACTGCACATTTTTCATTTCCATATCACTTTTGCATTCGTGTGTGTCTTTGTGTTTATGTGTTAGTGACATTTTGCCTTCTGTCTAATCCCTGGGAACCGTTAGTGTGGCACCAATCCTAGAGAGAGGTATAATGCACTGCCAGTTTAGAGGAATGACCCGCAGATTTGACAGAAAGCAGAGATGATGCAACACTTGACATGATGTATTTATTGCTCATTACACCTTTCACAAGGCAGAGCTCTGACAGAGCACAGCCACTGTGACCACAGCTGCTGTTTCTATGGCGTTATTGATATGGCAATGGTAGCCATACTCTTAACTGCTCCTTTTAACATTACTCTCTTGGGCTTTAAAGTAGCCTTGTTCTGTTATTAGATACGACGGATGTGTTATCACAGAAGTTCAAGAAAGGCTTCAACACAGTCCTCAGCTGGCACAACCATGTCACTTCACCGGACAGACACCTGCATGATACTAATACTAAATACTAATGGGTCACAGCCTAGTAGTCATACCAACTGAGGCCACAGCCATGGCTACAGCCACAACCAGCAACAGCAATGTGCCAAGACTACAGTCACAGTCACAGCCAGTCATAACACAGTGTAGAAAAACAAGCATGCCCAGCCTCCACAAGTAATAATGATACAGATTTACAGCGGTGCAGCGGTTTGCCCACTCTGACTGTGGTTAAAATGGCAGCATAATACACATCATATAATGATACAATTCAGCCTTCCTCTGTGAATCAGAGGGAATGAAAACACTGCATGGTAACAAGAAGCTTGGTGAGGCTGAGAGGAACAGCAGATTCAGATGATCATTTTTTTTGAAGGTTCATCACTTGAAGCGACACCGTTCACATTTTCACACTGTTGGACTGGACTTCTGTGACAAACAACGCTCAAGTCCTGATCTAGTCAAATTCCATAAGAATAAAAAGATGGATCTCACCTGACTGGCAGGACATGTGCACAGCTTGAATGTTTAAAATGATTCCCCTGCAATGAAAGGACTTTAAGGCTTAAAAGTCAGTTTGCTCAGTAAAACTTGTGACTCGACATGTTGTAGTTCTTCTTGTTCTAGTTCTTGAGTGTAGACAAGATTTTAACACAAAGAAAAAGCTGAATAAGAGGAGCTTGATGTTGTTGCTCCACATGTGACACCAAAGGTTCTTTCTGTATGTCTGTTGGTCCATCAGTCTTTTTGACATGTTTTCGTTCTTATGACCCTTCATAAAGCTCCTCTGTAAGGCTCTGTGTATCTGACGTCTAGTTTTTATTTTCTGCCTGTTTACCTGTCTTATAGTCCATCTCATGGATCGTATTGAACTTCAGTGCTCCAGAGGAAGAAACTGGAGGTGTAGGTATCGGAGAAGATCAGCCTGTATGCTCATGTATTTGCTCATTAGTTTGCCATTCACCAATATCTCACTTCACACTGACTCCATTTCAGCCAAACCTGATGCATCTCAAAGCAGTGCTCCCACATATAGAAATTTACACTTAAATCACTAAAGTGACAAAGCTCAAGACTTCTCTCCACAATATTAAGTGACAGTCTATCTGTCCTGCCTTAGAAAATCAATCCCTGTCTCTGTTTATATGAGCCTTCGTTCCACCCTCCGCTCAGACACATGCTATTTTTCCTGCACCACTCAGCCACATCATTTGTGTAATTAAAAACTGTGAAAAGAGGCTGCGGATGAGGCTGGAGGTATGGAAACAGCCTCTGTATGTATCCCATGAGAGCAATCAGACAGAAGAGACCGAGGAAGCAACAAGGAGGAGTTAAGAGTCAGGAGGAAAATGGATAACGAGGCGATGAGATAAAAGAAGATGGAGAAAGTGAAGGTTCATTTAGAAGAAGTAGAATTTTTTTTTTTTTTTTTTTTTTTAAGCGTCTTTGGTTTGTTGCTCTTTGTGTGTCCTTTATGTTGTTTGGATATTTGCACACTCATCTTTACAGTCATCTGCAGATTCTTTAAACCTCCAGCAAGGAGCGTTTGATCCTGCTTGTTTGTTAGTTACCAGGATATTTGGTGGAGATCCAGGTTTTATTTTCAAAGCAATCACCTCAAAACTAAAGATCAAATGGGCAGTTTTTCAGTTCCTTTCAAAATGCATATAGCACAACTATCTAACTACTTGGTGAAGGTAAGAAACTACTGTGGTCATGGTTAACAGAAAATCTACAAAACAGCATAAAACAAAAACTATTATGCTCTCAATTAATCGATTCATCTTTTGGTCCATAAAACATTAGAGAAAACAATGAAAAATGCATAATATCACAAAGTCCAGGACACGTGTTCTCCTCACAACTTTTTATATCCAACATACAGCCCAGAGAAGCGTAATGTTGATTTTCTGTCGATTGACTTATTGATATATTGACTAATCTCTCGCAGCTCTAAAACCCTATCTGTCAGGAGGAAGCCGTCTATGACCAGCGGTCTACCTTGTCACAGTCACACCTCATCCCTAATGGGTTTTGAAATGTTACAACATCTGTCTTCTGACTTTGAGACACTAAACCCAGTGTTCAAATGGCCACATTAAGGCCTCGTCATGTTCACATAAACATACTTTGTGTTAGGAATATGAACAAACAACTAGTGCTGTTGTTTTCCTCATGAGGACAGTCTCGTTTCTTAATGTTGCAACACAGGGCTGTACTTATTGTCTATCCTCATGCAGAGTTTAATGATGAAAATGAAAAAACTCAACTAAAACAGCACGTCTGGATGACTCCACAGCCTGTGCTGGTGTATTACAGCTCAGTTTTAAACATTTTATCTTATGTCTTTCTTTGGCACTACATATTCTTGGCCAGTGTTTCTGGACTGCGCTGCCTAGAAATCGTTGTCCGTGAGACAGTGCTGATTGTGGTTTTCCATCGATGATGTTTCATTTGCTTTAGTGTATCATTATTTTTTCTGATCATGTTAACTTTACATTTCCTTCTCCTGCTTATTACAAACAGTAAATACATCACTTCATCACATCAGGTCTACAGAGCAACAGTGGGAAGAGAGGCGAGGTTTCCTGATGTGGCTTTCTGCTAAACCGTAAGCAAAGACAAACAAATATTTCAGTCTATATTAAAATGTTGCAGATTATCACAGTACCAGCTGAGCTGGAACGTATAGTCTTATGTTACAGCCCTTTGCTCCATCAGAGGGGCTCAGCACCCAAAGGTATGGTATGGGTGGTATGGGTGGTGATGAAAGAGCAGCACAGCAGCCCCTGGTTAAGTAAAGGTTAAAAGATGCAGAAAACAGGGGAACATATAGGCTACATGTATGTTTCTCTATGTGTAAGTGGCTGTGGATAAGAGAGTCTGCTAAATGCCTTATAGCTGTGAAATGTACTACAACGCAGAGAGGAAAAAAATATAGAGGATGTAAGGATGGGAGGAGATGCCGTGGGAGCAGGGAGGAGAGGAGAGGAAAGGAGGCAAGGGAAAGGAAGGAGAAGATGGAAGAAGGCAGGGGTGAAAGAGAGAGAGATAGAGAGCTGGGAGATAATGGAGGAAAGGAAGAGGAGAGGCAGGGAGACGGAGACAGAGAGAGGAAGGAGGGGCGTTAATGAATAATCCATCAGCCAATAGAAAAGGTAAAGCAGCATTTGGATGTTGCTCACAAGGAGCTAAACATGTTGGTGGGGTTGTGCAAAGGGTGGTGTAAGCAAATATCAAATGTCAAAGGACAGAAAAACAAAAGTGTCATCATTCCTGTGTCCAAACCACCGTCCAAGAAGAAGAACACACTGTACACCCTGAGCTGAGGTTGATGAAATGATGAAACAACACTAATTATTCCTTACACATTTCCTCAGGGACAAATGACGTGTCTGTTGGTGCCTTATTATAATTTATGACATTTAAATTCCCATTATATCCCTATAATGTTTCTAATCATCAGGATCCCCGTTGTTTCCTGTTCTGCTGCTGCATCTGTATCATGCAGCCTTTTTCCATCAACGATGGATGGAAGGGGAGTTGTGCAGCCTTACAGGCATGGAGATGAATGGAGGAAGGGCTGGGCTAACGGCTGGTGCAGGGAAAACAAGGGAAGTCCCAGAAAAACTGCAGAGACAGAGAGAGGGAGACAGAGAGAGAGAGGGAGGAAAAGCCCAGGGAAGCCCCGCTGCAGTTTCTGTGCACAGGAGGAGGATCCACACCTCTCCTCTTTCTCTACAGCCGCTACAGCTGCAGCCAGCTCCCTCATTAAAACTACAGCCAGACTTCAGACTGAATGCATAAACTATTTTACATTTAATCAAGTGCTGTGTTTCCTTCTGTGTGCCCTGCAGGTCCGCCTCAAGCTTACAAAGCTAAAGTCATGTGAATAAAAAAAAAAAAAAAATGGTCACACTGAAACAATAGACCACAATCTGATATAAATTAAAACTGTCTATATTGTTACACTGACCTATTTCGAAATCACTCCTGGATATGTTGCCGAATAAGACGCATATATTCCGTGCATGCATGTAAATGCATGTGCAATAATTGAAATGGACTGTTTTGTGTAGTTTGCGTTTATTTCGTTCATATGGTGAACAGAATTATTTACAAAAATGCAAGATTTATTTTCCATCTATAACTGTATCCGTCGTTAAAACGGCTGGGACGCAGTTACGCAACATTAATGAACGGCGCCTGCACCTCTAAGTCGCTTTAAAGCAGAAGTCGCTCGGTCAGTTAAAACGCTCCGGCATCATGAACTGGAGTAGTGTGACGTTAAGGTGGACACACACACACACACACACACACACACACACACACACACACGTCAGCGCAAACAAGCGTGAAAGCGTTCAATAGCATGCCTTTACTTTGAAAGTTCAACCAGAAGTTAAGCGTTTCTTTCCGCTGACTTGACGCCGGTCTCCGCAGCCAAGAGGCGCAGTATCAGCAGAGAATTACTACTACAACCTCACCAACGACACAACAGCACCGACAATGTAAACATGCAGGACCCGTGTGATATTCTCACCTGTTTATGTCACGTCTGAAACATACGCTATGTTTTTACTATAAGCAGAATCAGTTTAACGATATGCGTGGTTAACTTTTTCTATCCATTCAAAAAGGCAGCACAAACACACACAGTGAGTGTTGTTGATCCCAGCTCTCCCAGCTGCACGGACTCCCTGTGGGGCACGCAGGGCAGTAACGCTCATTAAACTGGGAGGCACTTTGGATGAAAGCGCCGGGCAGGAGGCTTAATGTAGTCTGTGTGCAGCGCACAAAACCCCCGCAACATCCTTAGCATTTCACTCACGCTCCTAAAAAACTTCAGGGGAAAATAGGACGCGGAGGTTTTTACGGGAGGAAATCTGTCGAGCGTGGCTTTTATATCAAAACCAATCCAAAGATTATGGCGATTGCTGTCAAAACAGAGATTCTCATCGCATGTCTTTGTAAACAGACACATCGGTTATGACATATAATTAACGACTTTAAAGCGCTGACAACTCTTATAGAGCGAGACTCCGCCAACAGTCTAGTTTTTGGCACCACGAAGCAGCTCCACATGGTCGTACACGGCCAGAATCAGCGGCCAGTGATGCCCGCATGGGGCTATGCAAGCGCACATGAACAAGTGCGCACAACAAACAGGCACACGCTGTACACAAACAGAGTACAACTGTCAGGGAAATGTCTCTTACCTTCTGTTCTAGTGCCAGAGTGCACTCGAAGCGATGATCATAGTATCAGATGTTAGTACGAAAGACTGGCGGAGAAAACTGTCCTCGGTGCTGCGCTCCGCCGCTGCTCGACTCTCTTTCTCTGTCTCTCTCTCTGTCTCTCTCTCCCCCTCGACACACTCATACTGCACACACAAACACACAATCGCGCTCCCCCTCCCCGCGGTCCCTCATCACACACACACACACACACACATCAGACGCTGCGCGCAGCCGGGCGGGGTGCCGAGGAGCGCGGTTTAGCCTCGGGGGCGCGGATGGATGGGGAGAGGGGATATGCGCCTGGCAGAGGAGAGATGAAGAACATAAGTCAAGAGGAGACAAAAAAAAATGAAATGTGAAGGAAAGGGAAGGTTGAAGATGGGTTGGAGAGGAGAGGAAAAATGAAGGACATAAGTCAAGACAATACAAAAAATAGAAATGTAAATGAAAGAAAGAAAATATATGGAGGAAAGGAAATTATATGGAGAGGTCCATGGGTTGGAGAGGAGGGATGAAATCAAGGAGAGAGCAGTCAAAAAAGACAAGGAGAAGAACATAAACCAAAGGAAAGAAGAAAAAGGAGGAGAGGAAAGGAGGAGAAAAAACAGAGCAAATTGAAAATTGATTAACCAGGACTGTAACAGGATGTTCTGCAGCCAGCATGGCTCACATACTCTACAATCTTCCCTCCATTTTCTAATATTAGACATCACATTATACATTATAATACCTGACACTGTAATATCTAAATTTGGATATTAGCAGCGCTGCAGTTTGACATTTCCTCAGTTAACCTAATGAGTGAGGTGGGAGTGGAGGGGGGGCGTTTCAGAGCCTCCAGGAAAGAGGAGGGCTGGAGGAGCAGGGAAGGAGGCATTTATCAAAGTATTGAGCAGGGCCAATTACTTAGCCAGTGTGCAACATTTCAGGCTGTGCTCTGACGATGGAGGCCGCTGACCAAGCAGCCAGGAAATACAGTCAGTCAGACAGTCTGTCTCTACATAGACACACTGTGCTTAATCTACCTCCCAGAGTTCATCGAGTGGAGTCTATCAGAGTTTGAAATGCCTCCTCTTCTCCCCCTCCACCTCCCACTTCACCCACCAGACTCCACTTGCTAGTCCTCCTCCTTTGTGTCAACTTTTTCAGTCATTTTGTTTTACAGTGGGCTCATAGTCTTCTTAGATTTCCTGAAATTGGCACATTTTGTTCCACTACTTCAGCTCCACATCTCGTTTATTTTCATCCATTGCTTTAGGCGCAGCTCTACAGAGTCGCCTATCGTCATAAAAAAATTGTCATAATGCAACTGAAAGTCCTTTTTAGGTCACAACACACACCAGCAACCTCTGCAGGTACCTGGAACTTGCACCTGCATTTGTCCCCAAAGTGGAAACGAAACGAGAACCGACACTGTAAACATTAAAAACCTTAGAGTTTAAGTTCTGTTGATCATGTTGCTTTCCTAAGGGTTTATATAGTTTATTGTTGTACATTCTGTGTATAGTTCGTACTTTGTGTTTTTTTAAATTTTGCTCTACACAATATGAACCTCATAAACCTGATCAAGGTAGGCAGTGAAAATTAGCCTCGGCTATATATATATATATATATATATATATATGCCACATATATGTATGATATCTATCTGTGCCTATCAAACTAAACATTATTACTGGATGGCTGTAAAAGACTAAACACCACTCTCTTTCTTCTCTGCCACATTCATGATCAGAGAGAGAAGAAAACTAACAGTAAATGTCTGAGTACGGATTGGCTGGATGAATCCTGACTAACCTCTGTACTTCACTATAAATCTCACCACCAAGATTGGAGTCTTAAAATACTCACATACACACAGACGCTCTGTGCTCTTCACACTGACATAGCTTTTGGGTCAAGTAATCAGAGCATATGCCCAAACAGGATCGACTTCACACACAGTAGGTGACACACACACACACACACACACACACACACACACACACAATTATACATACACGGAGTCAGAACAGGGTTTGCCTGCAGCAGTGGCTCTCCTGCTTCCATGCAGATAAATGATGTGATGTATCACATGAGTCGCGGCATGTGAGCAGCGCTGGGTGATCATGCTATTGTGCTGATTATGTAAAGAAGTGCAGGCAGCGGTGAGATTTCTCTATAAATACAATGTTTATCATTAAGTCATATGAAGGCAGAGGAGGAGAGACGCACAGACAGAAGTCATGTATAAACTATGTTCATCTGTTTAGGCATCAGATGCAGGGTGGTGACAGGCTTTGATGTTCCTGAGGTTTAATGACATTGTATGTTAATGGTGAAATCTATGTTGACTGTATAATTAGATGATTATTTAGCCATTTAAGTTTCATTTAACAGTTTTTACTACAAATCAATTTTTCTTAGTAAAGAAAGAAAACATGATGACTTTGATCCGTGCTATAAAAGATATTTACAAACTCACGAATATCGTGTATCCATCATGTCTCCTCCATTTCCAGATGTGCACATCTGTTTCTACACCTACTTTTTCCACAGCAGACATTTTGACTTATCGTAGTAGGACACAGGTGTTTGCTAATAACAGTAATGATGTTCTGTTCAAATGTCAGTAAGCTGTGGTACTGTGACAGTGAAGCAGCATGCGCAGGGGAGCAGCTAAATACATTTCAGTCTCATTCATTTTATTATTAGTTGCTAAATACTATGTAGATACTATGAAATGTCAAGATGTTAGCAATTGTTGCTACTTTGTTTACATTTTCTTTTGTTGATGTCTCAGCATAATGGAATGTGTAAATTAAAGGCCCTGTGTACCCACGTAGCTTTTACTCATTCTAGCTAACCAGGCTGCTTGATCAGGCTCAGACGTTGGACTGGATACACGGGATTAGCAAACAGAGAGGTTCCGATATCATTTTTTCCTTCCCAATACTGATTCCGATACCTGAACTTATGCATCAGCAACTGACATCACTTGAGGACATTTATCAGATTTCTGCCTCACCTTTTTCTTGACACTACTAGAGGAGTGGACTCAACTCTGTCAGCGGTGGTGTGCTTGACCCGACTGACTTTATGTCTAACAATCTGTCCACCTCATGTGTGTTAGTACACAAATCATCATATCTTTCTATCTTTGGAACCAGAGTGGGGAAGCATTCACAGACAAAGAGAGCGCAAACCAACACAGGACAAAGAAACACAGAAATACGCACATATCAGCAGCACACCTGGCACACCCAGACTCCTGTGGCCACACACACACACACACACACACACACACACACACACACACACACAATTAGAAATATAGCCGATTGAAGTGCCAACACACACAGATGCACATGACCCCATCCCCACAACCCACTGCTACCACATAGAAAATGTGTATACACACTGACAGCATAGTGACAAGGACACAAAGACTGAGACGTGTGCCTGCCCACACACACACACACACACACACACAAAGACAGTCATCCCAAGAAGAAATGGAGTTTGTTATATTCTTGTCTATTTTCACACACACACACACACACACACACACACAGACACACTTTATCAGCACACAATGTGTAGACTTGACACACACTCACACACAGATTCAAAAAGAAACCGGCGTGTAGACACAGTCACTCACCCACCCACACACTTGCTGTTTCAGGGGAGCAGAGTGGAGCAGGAGCAGGAAACGACAGGTCGGGATAAGAACATTGAAGTGGAAACCCAACATGTCTCCTACACTATCTCTTCCGTGTTAAAGAGAAAACAGCAGCAGAGACACAGGAGACAAAAACCACCACTTCAATCTGTGGAAGAAAAAAATTCAACTCACATAAAACCTGAGAAACAAGATAAGGGAAAAATAATAAAATTACAGTAGTGGCTGCATAAAATGCTATACAAATATTCTTTGTGTAAAATTATCAATTATGTGTTTGAGTTTTATAAAAAAAAAAATTTAAATGTAGTGTGAAATATACTTCACCTGTGTGTGTAGCACAGACTTGTAAATCATTTGGGCTATTGATTAATTGCATGATACTGAATCCCTTCACCAAGGTTTAGGTGATACTCTATGGATGTTGAGTATAAATGAGGAGTTTTAAGTTGAACAACCACCATGTTCCCATTCTGAGGACAATGGCCAAAGCTTAGAACATTTAAAATCATGGCTCTACTGTACAACTTGTCTGGTCAGCGTTACTGCTGTAATGGGCTGGACTACATTACCAGATTGTTACTATACTGTATCACAGTGGTTCCCAACCTGTGGGCTGTGAAGGTTTTGCAAGTGAGCCACAAATCATTTGCAAAACAGGACAATTTTTTCTGAAAAGATGTAATTCTATATGAAAAATTACATTATAGGGCCTAATGTTTTTAAATTAAATGATCTTTAAGAACATTAAAAATGTTTTTAAAAAACTGCTTCCAGTGTTTGTTTGTTTTTCTTATATTGATTTTCTTGCATCACTGTGATAAGCCAATAATAGGAACTTTTATGTTGTTGCCGCCGCACCACATCATATACTTGATTGCTATCTCAGTGTGATTGCGTGGTAAAAGATTACAGCCATGGCAAATCCAGTATCAAAATGGATAGGTGGTTAGCAAAAGGAAGAATTCATAGGAAAAAGAGTCAGGAGACAGAAGGGGATTCCATCGTCATCATTAAAATAAAAAGTGCTCTGAGATCGTTATTTGGCCTCCGTGTTGTTATGGGATCAGATGTGGGCCATGATTTAGAAAAGGTTGGAACCATTTGTTATATCATGTTTGGTACAGGTATGGTGGGAAACTTCACCCACGCTGTAGAAAAAAAACAAAGATTTATCCGCTCTGGCATATCTGTTACTGTGCAGATACAGAGAAACCTTCACCCTCAAGACAAAAACCATCCTCCCTTTCATCTCATGAGGCTTTAATGAAGACTTCCCAGTAAACTGCCTGTAGCATTTTCAACATCTTTTCAAATTCATTGACAGAATTTGCTCTCTCTATTTATGTGCCCTCAAGTAATCTGTCAGTCCCGTCAAACCTCAACGCAGGCAGCAGAAACCTCAGAGATGTCATTGTACAAAGTTCCTTAAGCTGCACGTCGAGTGCAGTAAAAGCTGCTTGATGCAGAAAACACCAAACTACTTGGTACAGTAGGTAATTCCACTTCTTCTGTGTGTTTTTATTGTCTGATTAGAGGTTATTAAGCCTTAAAGAGAAACATCAGTTTGGCTACATTTGCCTTGTTTGGTGGGTGTTATAACACTTTCCACAGTGTTTTAAGAGCTAAAGTCCATGTGTCTCTTCTTGTTTAATTTCCTCATCTTCATCTCTGTGTCTGACAACTTCATCCTTATTTTTATTTTTTTTTTTTTTCCCCAGTTCATTCTCCTGGTCTGTGTTTAGTCAAACACTTGATATTGAATTGCTTTACACAGGCTGGGAAATATTACATCTTATATATAATTATTATTATTATTATTATTATTATTATTATTATCATTATATCATTTTAAGTGTAGTACTGAGGGCACTGACAGGATGACTGTTTCCTGTCTCTTTTCATGGTGTTATAAGTAAAGCAAGTCCAAATATTTATCCATTTTCTCTCCCCAAGCCTCGCTGTTTCCATCACACATTTTATCAGCCATCCTGAACTGTGAAACTGTCCAGTGTACAGCTCCAGCACTGTTGGTGTTCAAGCAGAAAGCAGGAAGAGAAAAATACAGCCAATATCCTGTGACAGGGAGGTAAGCAAAGCATGAATGGAATTGACGGCAAAAATTCCATTCTTTTTTCCATGTCACAATACTGAGATAATCTAAAATTCAATTTTTGTATTCTGTTTTTCATCAGTGGTACTAAGTTAATCATTGCCAAAACGTTCACTGTGGTAAGAAAAGGTCATTGATGAAGATATTTTATCACTTTTGATTGTCGGCCGCGGAGCTTTTGGCACATGGACAGCTGGCTGCCGTTTCTAAGAGTTACAAAGTGATTTGTTCAATATGCTCAGTGACAGATTCATGTTGCAAAGTTGAACCTTCCTCCAGCGACAGATGGTGTTGGCTCTTCCTGAGCAGCAGGATACACTGCTGTCAGAGTATTTGTAATATTCCCGCCACAGTGTAACTACAGAGCCTGTAATAGGCGAACAGACCTCGTCGTCCTCAGCCTCGCTCCGACCACCAAAAAGCTCTGCATGGTGCATTAAATCTTTATCTTTAAATTAAATCAGCCTTGAGATGCCATGAGGCCATTGCCTATTCCATCTCAGTGGGTGTAATTTTGTTTTTCTTCGGTTGTCTTTTTCTCTGTAACACACACACCAAAACATACACACACCACTCCGGGAAAACAAATTAAAGTGTAATAAGTGGCCTTGCAAGCGAGTGTTGGGACAAGGCTGGTTGGGGATCAGACACAGAAGGTAGACAGATACAGAGGAAATAAGACAAAACTAGAGAGAAATAAAGAGAGTGATATGAAGCAAGACAGAAAAAAAGAATGGAAAAATGATGGTTGTCAAAATAATGTGTTCATTTTGATTAATCACCTCAACTAATCTGTCCATTCATCACAAAGCATGTAATTAATTAGACACTTTTTTGTCCCTTGTAAAAACCAAGAGAGATTCAGACAGACCACAGCTGAGATATAGATCAACACACGCTGAGATGCCGACGGAGAGGGAGGAAGAATGGAGGAAAGCGAGTGAAGTGGAAGTTAAAGAGGGAAGAATCGTTACTGACTCCCAGGAGAAATTGTTACAGACCCCTCCTGCTGTGGTTGCATGGTGAACCGATGGGTAAGGTTCACTGTGGAGACTCTGCTTCACCAGCAGGAAATCTCAATATTTATTTTTTCCAGCTGGGCTAAAGGCGTGTTGGCTGTCCGCAGAGTGATTCGCACCAAACACCTCCGAATTAAATCCACTTCAGTGAAGGCTCACAGCTCAAACATAAGACACACAATAGCCAGGAAGATAGTAATCACATATGTAAATAATAAATATGGTGAATAAAATATTTTGAGACATTACAGTTTCAAACCATTGATATGAAGACTGTCTGCATCTACAGGGGTGTACAGGTTCATGGCTTTATAGCACAAAACAGAAGGAAAGGCGTTGCTCTTAGCTTCAGTCTCTCAAAATGGCAGAACGGTGAATGATCTGTGCAGAAAATCACCTGTGACTTCTTTCATATGTTTGTAGACAGGGAACACAGAGAGGCCTAGATCAGACCTGGCATAAACATGTGATTCAGCTGAGCCGATCACAAGCGGACAGGTGTGGAGGTGTGAACGCACCCAAGATGCATTTGAGATCATCTGATCACTCAAACTGTGACACCACATCACTCAACTGATGTCCTCTGCCAGAGTCTGATTTGCCCCACCAGCTTCATAATGAGCTGAAAATCACATATTTACCATTTCAAATGGGTAAAATCATTTCATTTTAGTTCCATTGTAAAACTGTAGCAATGCTACATTCTCTCACCCTCATTGACAACAGACCAGTGTGTCATAGTTGGACTGGCTACAAACAACAACGCACTTTGTCTTTGCATCAGAAAAGATGTACGTGTAACTCTAACCCTAGTTGCATACAGAGCAGGGACGTGAGATCTGATCACAGCTGTTCACTCAGGACACTCTCTAAAGCCAGGTGTGATCGGATCAATTTAGAACTGACGGGATCACTGGAGACACATGTTAATGCCAGGTCTGATCAAGGCCAAAGTATTATGGTAAATGTCATTCTACATTTTGAGTAGCACCAGCTATCATCCTGCTGGGAGGAGAAGTGCTGTTTTGCTTATTACTAAGTCTTATTGTTTAAAGCTGACATCAGTACATTTTGGTGCTTTGTCACCCTGTGTAGCTGCAGACAAGATGACTTTTCTTTTTTTTAAATCTTAAAACCTGCTGTCTGAGTCATGCTTGTTAGATATTCTTATTGGCTACTGTTTGTATAAGCTACATGACCAGCACCACTGCTGTTTAGAGAGGACGTTTTCCATAGACAGCATTACCCCTCGTCTTTGGCTTCTGAGCCAAAGCTTTGTTTATTTGAATCATCCATCCATTTTCAAAACTGCTTATCTTGAGCCGGGGCCGTCGGGGTCTGGAGACTATTAAAGCTCATGTAAGGAAAGGAGCAGAGTGCAGCCTGGATAGGTTACCAGTTTATCACAGGTCCCATTCATACAGAAAGGTCTGAGCCAGCTAACAGATTCAAACCTGTGCAGGATCTCTGTACTGCATGGAAACAATCTTGTGAAGTTTATCCATCCTTTGCATTTCGCTACAGATGACAGAAAAGCATCACTGCGCTAAGCAGAACAATGAGACTGAAAAGAAAAGGCATGAACAGCAAGACTACACACAATCATAGATAAATCTGTGGGGTCGAAAGATTGGAAAAAAACGTCTTCTCCTTTAGACTTTTGATGCGAGTTGGGATGAGAGTCAAAATTGCTTCACTTTAAAGGGTCACAAGCCAACGAGGGTTGGGAACCAATGATGTAGATAAAATAACTAAAGTAACTTGTGGAATTCAGCTATAGCTTGACAAGAATATATGTATCTACAGTACAGACAGTAAATGAACATATTAAGATTTAAGTTCTGGGAAGAGGTACAGAGACAGGAGAGGAGGAGAAAGGGGGAAAGCAAGAAGATGAGGAGGAGAGGATGAGGAAGACAAGTTGAGACCTGGAGATAATGATACAGAGAGAAAGGGAAATGAGAGCTCTTATGTAAGAGGAAGATGTTAGTGAGATGTCAAGAAAGGTGAAAATTGGAGAAGCCCTAAGAATAAAATGGATTCAAGGAAACTGCAGTGTGAACAAATTCTAATAGGAGGAGAGAGAAAACACAGGAGAAAGTGAGGAGTGAATGGAAATGTGAGGAAGGAACAGTTGACAGCGGGAGAAGATGAAATTGTGCGGCGAGAAGAAGTACATGAATGAATCCGGCGAGCCCCGAAGCTCTCCGTGACATTCTTCAGCGCATGTGCTGCAGTGTGACATATATGGGAAGTGTTGAGGGCAGCAAACTTGTACGAGATAGCAACAACCGAGTGGAGTCAAGTATATGGGCTTTAGAGAAGGATGACATGGCTGCTCACTGGACGCAGTATGTACCAGTGTAAACTCAACAAAACTCATAAAAATATCAGCAGGAAGGATTATTTTGGGCCAGCACCTCAGGAGTGATGGAGTGTGTTCAACTGTGTGTGTGTGTTTTCACTGTATGTGTGGTATCAGTGTGACAAGTGAGAGTCTTTAAACCTACATTGGCGCCTTGCTGTCACCACCTTTAGCGCCGAGACACATGACGAGCTGAGAAAGACCTAAAAGAGAGAGAGACCTAACAGCTACTGAACAACACAGACCACAACTTTTTAACGGTAATGAGAGCAGTGGAGGGCTGGTGTACCAGTGTGTGTGTGTGTGTGTGTGTATGCATGAATTCATATTGTCACATTAACTTGTAAAGCTTGTCAGCTCCACACCAGCTGGCTAAAAATGGAAAAAGGAAAAAAAAAAAAAACAGAATAAAGAAAAGAACGGCAGTGAGATGAGAATCAGGGCCAGAGGAAGAGAGATGCTGGCAGACACGTGACTGATGGCAAAGGCCAGCTGCCTGAAATAGACTTCAGGACTTAAAAAAAAAGGTATTGTTATCATGTTTGCAGTTTGCTCTTGCTGCCAGGCCCCAGGGTGGCCCCTGCCGGCCCTCCACAACCAATAACACACCACCCATCCTCACACTTCTCTGAATATGTATACCAACGGTGCCACTCCTTAAAATGACTAACACCACGCAATGAGTAAGAGGGAAGCAAAGAAAATTAAGAAAGAGGAAACAAGATAAATACCTTCACAAAGGCTCATGACGGGCAAAGTCATCCATGTTGTCCTGCTCCTCGCTCCCCTCTCGCTCCCTGACACACTGCTCCTCAGGGGATGCCGGCTCCACCTGGCTCAATAAGACAAGAGAGGAGACATAATAGGGTGAGGTTTTTAACATGACGATTCAATCAGGTCTAGAATTATGGGATTCCCTGATAAAGAGGTGCAAGTTACCTTAAAGACTGTAACACTTCAGTTTACTGAAGCATGCGCCTGCACTGTACTGGGTTCCCTTTAGTCCCTAAGAAACAGTATTAAGTATGAAGAGACCAAAAGCAATCTCCACAGCACTGCACATGAGCAGCCTCATGTAAAACCACGCTGAGCTCTGAGTGAGCTCACTGGGGGAGGGTGCTCTGCTGGATTAACATGACACAATTTTGAAGTTCCCCAATCATCTTTTCCCACATTATGTTCTATAGAGAAAGTTTAACTGTCACGGTGCGGGTAAGACTGGACCCAAATGCAGCCAACACATGGCGATGAAGTGCCAAAATGTTTTAATAACAAAGTGGTGACAACTTACAAACAAGGAATCCAGCTGAACAGAAGCTGAAGCACAGGACTACAACAGCAGGTAAAACCGGGGACAAACCAGACATGAACCGACACATGCGAAGGGGAGCACAAACACTATACAGACACAAGGGAGGCGAGGGGGATTGAACACAGGTGAAACACATTAGGGCGGGGCAGACAATCACCACACAGAGAAGCAGGACCAAGACAGGAAGTAAAAACATTGAGACACACTAGGATACCAACTACAAAATAAAACAGGAAGTGACCAAATCCAAACAAACTAACAAAAAGTGTCTGCCATGGCAAACCATGACAATAAACAACAATTTGTGTGGTGCTTTTACATACAGCTCAACTTTGACTCAGCAGACAACTGACTGACAGGAGGTTCAGTTTTCTCTCTCTTCCTTCAGCTGCCATCCATTGCTTAAACTGTCTACACACACCTCATTGTTTATTTCAATCCTACATGTTGGCTGGCTCAAGGAATGGACCATTTATAGCAAATGGTTTGTACAGGGAGCAATGAATATTCTTCTGAGAGAACTAATCCTCCAAAACAAATTTTAAAAAAAAATTGCAGTATTAGCAGATGTTGCGCCTTTAAAATAGGCAAAATAGCAAGGGAAGAGGGATGAAACCATTACACGGCTCTCGTCTTCACTCGTATGTATTAAGTGGGAAATAAAAAAACATACAGTACAAGCATATCTCACTATCAAGAGTCTCAAATACAAAAAATGGCATAACAATAGTCTGACGCTCGAGCGGGAAGATGACAGTAGCTAGCTTACACAGCAATAAAGTTAGCCTGACACTCTTAAGCAAACAAATGTACACAAAAACTCACAACCTTTCTCTCAGAATAACAAGCAATGACAGATGAACAATTGATCAACCCATCGCTACATTTATAATGTTTGCTGTGTGGTAATTACCTTTAAAATAGGCAAAATAGCATGAGACCATTACACGGCTCTCGTCTTCACTCGTATGTATTAAGTGGGGGAGAGAAGCGCAACTTCCCCCTACTGGAGCCTTAAGGCATTACTAATACATCGATACACAATCAATCTGGAATCTGTCAACTAATAACTTTAACAGCATAAACAAGATGCAAACGAAACTATGAACTATAAAAAAAAAAATACAAAACACAATATATATCTTAACTGTCAACTGAATTTAATTGTTTTTGAAAATCAGATAGTTTTTAAATCCTTAAGTACCACATATTAAGTACCACACAGACAGGGTATTACAACCCCCAAACAACATGGGCATTGTGATCCACCGTCCTAAATCTATGCAGCAAACATGTTTCCCTTGATTACTAGGAAAGCCCTTCTCATCTGAGATGTGACTCAGTAATATTAGTTACTCTCAGATCAGCATACAGCAAGGCACTGATAGTGTCTTCACACAAGAGTAAGGTACCGAATTTTACTTAGACTATGCAAATAAACGTATATTGCTTTTATGCCATGCAAGCTTTTTATCCTCTCTGAATGTTTTCCAAGTTAACAATGAATAGGTGTTCAGCTACAGATGATATGAACAACCATAAATACCATAACATAAAATGTATTCTCTAGTTATCAGTTCATTAGAAAGCATGAGCTAATAGAAACTCTAAACCATTAGCGCAAAATATGCCAAGACCTATTCAGTCCATACAGGAGTATTTAATTTTGGACATTAGCAACAAGGCAAGAGCGTGCCAGAAAACACTGTAAGAAAATTAGCTCAACTGCTGCATGGACTTAATGTTTCTTAATGTAATGAATACACATAAATTCAGCAGCATAATAAGAAACAGAGCAGCCTGAGAGCATACAGAGCCATACATGCCAATAATTCATTCTCATCGCAAAGTAAATCTGAACAACACAGCAGAAAAGCTAAACCAGGAAGTAGCTTATTGGCAATGCCAAGCAAACAACCTGCACTGAGCCAAAACAAGGCATGTCACCAGCTGTCACCATACTGACGCCCATTTCACATGGGACAAAACAGCCACTAACATCTGGCTTCAATAGGCATTCATTCCCAGGTCAAATGACTCAGTAGTCACTGGTATTTATCGGCCCCAACTCCAGAGATGCAGTGATGGAAACGAGACACCCGGGTGAACATGTTCATTTTCACCCCTTTTCCGGCATGTCGCCATGATGTTGTTTTAACTTCAGAAGTTACTATGACTACTCCTTCTGTAGTGTCTCAGTCACTACCAGCTTATTCAAAACGTGATGAGCACACTACCAACGGGCAGTTATAGTATAACTGTTTAAAATCCTTCTCACATTGACAGCATCGTTCAGTTGGCCTTGAGTTCGAGGAGACTGAAGTAAAAGAAACAGGCCTCTGACAGAGTGGTAGAAGAACGACAGCAAAAACTCAGGAAAACCCGGCTTCTGCCCTGAAATCTGAACTGGTTGCTGTTTGACAATAGCAGACCATGCAACATGGACAGCTGGCTGCAAAAGACGTGCAGCACAACACAATATTTTAGTCCCGAATCAAGTCGTCCCAAATGAGAAGCAAGGACTGTGTCCGGTGAGCTACATCAGCAACTAGAGAGATACATGAGAGTAATGAGCAGAGTAACAGTAGCATCGTGTCAGGTCATTATGTCTGCACTGTACACACTGTACATTAATAAGATTGGATGTTACCTGCCCATCATGCTTGTAAAGCATACTGCAAACAGCTGATGCCATTGGCCCGTCTTGCACTGACTCAGGGCCAGTTTGTGACAGTTGCACTTAGAGGACTTACTGTATTTCAGGCCTGCTTGTTGCTGGCCTAATTGGGTCCTGATCTCTTGTTCCCATTTGGGGAGTTTGTAACTAAATGTGAAGTAGTTGAGATGAGAGTCAGTACCTGCAGGTCTGTAGCCATGGCGCCCGGCTGGAAACAGCAACTCCAGGCTGGGGAATTGGTGCCTGAAGTAGAGTTGAACTGTGTTGGGGTCTTGTTCATGAGTAAGGGCAACATGGAGTGTTAGACCAGGGGTGTCACTCTTTATAGAGAAACCATAGATAGTCCTGGGCCACAAGCCTTTTAATTTAAGAGACAATCTTAATGAGTTATCAGCACTTGGTGCTGTAGACTAACACAGACAAACAACAAATCACAATGACAATTAATGACTAACAAAGATTTAACATCATCAAGATTTGGACTAACAGTGTGTCTCCTCCTTGTTCCTGTTGATCTCCAATGTCGTCCTGTTGAGAGGAAGAGTACTGGAGTGTCGGTGGTTCCTGCCTTGTTCAAGAGGCAGAGGGAATCAATGACATGCTAAGTATTTAACAGACTGGTGTTACTGGTCATCCCCTGTCAGCGAGGGGCATTAGTTGAGGACTGTCAGGTTGTCAGGATTAGTTGAGGTTATTTAATTGGTGAAATAGGGATAAATGTTTTCAAATCAGCCCTCACTTGTCCCGTTGGCTCGTCCGTCAGCCACAGCAGCAATCATCTACACTTGAGAACACAGGCTGCATGTTGAGGAGGTCTGCCTTCATAATGAGCTGCCGTTCTTTGATGAGTGGTTTGATGAGATCCACAAGAGAGGATGTGACCAGATTCTCCACCTATGTCAATGTGACTGGGCTTTCTAGTCTCAATTACCATGTCATTACCCAGAATCAGAGCGAATTTAATTACACAGCCAAACTCATTAATCCTTTTGTATCTGTCACCTGAAGCACTGATGAGTGTCTTCTCTGGATACAAGGATAACACATATTCACAGTGCAATTCAACAGCCTTGCATATCACCTGCCATATTCTAAGTACTACTGACAGTGTGCGTCTCAGTTTCACATTGTCTCTCCTGACCCTGAAAATAGCAAAGCCTCATTATTCTATTGTAGATGAGTTAGACAAGTTATATTGTGTTCTAAAACTTTTTTTCCTGATCTGAATGAAAAGGGGAATTGAATAAATGAAGTGGAGGTGTAGCGAAATAAAAAAGAAAACGTGTACATTTGCATTTGCATTCAGTTGTTTTGAAAATTTGAATATGTTAAGTTTAATGTTGTAACTCGCAACCCGAAAGTAGAACTGAGACAATGTACAAGTTAAGACGAAGGCAATTTATTCTAAAGTATTTGTGGTGGAAATCCTGAGCGGTGGAGCGGGGAAGGCAGGGTTGTGAATCGTTGATCTGAGGCAGACAGCAGAGCAGAGGAGGGCAGGCAGGGGCGGGAAACTTCAGGAAACACAGGAAACAAACGAAGATCAGGGAGCAGCGGGCAAACCAGGACGGCAGGAGGCAGTGGACCTGAGGGCTCTGGTAAAAATATTATCAGCAAGGTTCAAAGTAACTGCAGAGAACTAGGCAAGTCGGACAATTGTAGAACCATTATAACACACAGAATGATCTGGCCAAGAGTGAAGGACTGGGGTTTATATACTGCAGGCTTCAGGTGCAGCTGAAGAGTGGATTGGCAGCAGGTGCACAGGTGATTAGCGGGAGGAGGAAACTACGTCAACACGCCCTGAATGAAAGAGACGCAGAGAGAGACAAACAGGGGATGAACAGGACACACAAGGGAGGAGAAAAAAGCAAAAAACACTCGCGATGAGAGAGGAACTCTTTCAGACTCCAACAGAAAACTGTTCATCTGAACCAGTAAATCTTAATATTTCCAGCTTTCAGTTAGTTTCAGTAGCAACATAAGCACCAGCCATGTGTCCGGATATACCTGTTCATGTTTTCAGGAACTTTTCCACTTGTCTCTAAACTCATGAGTTGGAGTCATACAGCTTTGGGACCAACACATTTTTTTTCAATTCACAATAACATGTTTGCTGCCTCAAGTGATTTTATGTCACTCTCATCTTTTTATTGCCATTTGTATCCAGGCACACTGCACCGTCTGTAAGACTGATCGGACAGAAGGAGCCAGGATCAGCGTCTACAGCAGGTACAGAGTCAACACTTGCTCATGGACACTTCAGCACTGCTGCTGCAGGAGGCTTTTTTAATGTCTTGGACTTGTATTGATCTCGATCTTTTAATGAGAGTTGGCTCAACATTTTCCTTCCAGTCCAAAACTTTAAAGTGGTGATTTGATTGGTGGACAACATAGTTACTAGTAGTGCTGTAATTTCACTTAGTTTGAATGCTGATGGTTTATTTTTGTGACATGACATGTCAGCTCTTTGGTATTAAACAAACTTAATTTCTCCTGACCGACTCTTTACCCCCTTTGGATGTGGTCATAAATGCTCTCTTTGACTTGAATGTAAATTAATACTAATCTCTTTAAGAAACAAACACACTGAGACATGAGCAAACACTCTACTACTTAAAGGCTCCAAATATTAAATTGATTTAGTCTGCTAGACACTAATGGCCTCCAAGTTTAGTTACATCATTACATAGCTGGATTAATTAAGCGAAGCTCCTAAATGACAGCTGAAGGTACAAATCCTGCCTCTGGCTCCAACCATCTGTGCTGAGGTCCCGTGGAGTTTACATCACTTCTGTCTGTACAGTGCTGTGAGGAGGAGCGCTGCATCATTAACCTCCACTGTTAGTCATACAGATGCAGATATTAGCATCAGGCCAGAACCAGGAGGGAAGAGGAAGCTCGAGCATTCTAAAACACTGAGAGCAGGTGAGGGCGTGATAATGAAATTGAATCATCCTCCAGTTATATAACATCCACTGAGTTCAATCTGAACCAGAAATGCAGCAGTGCATCATCTTTACACCGGTTTGTGTTCGATCTAACCGTGCTATCTGTGCGTTATGTGACATAGAGGGATGTTACATATTGTCTCTTGCAGCTACATTTTTGTTTGTTGTTCAGCTCTGGATTTGCCCACTACCTATTTTGTATTTGATGGTGTCTTTATGCCGATGTCTTTCCTGTTTATCTCTGCTATGGGAAGAAGGGAGGGAGAGAGGAAGGGAGGGAGGGGATGCTCATGTTCATTTGTTTGTGTTATGTTGGAAAAATTGCAAGTGCTATTAAACAGGTTTACAGAAAAATGCAGCAGTGAATTCCAGAATCTTAGAAGGATGTGTAATACATCAAAAATCAAAGTGAATAGAGCTGATTTGCAGACTTGCTCTCTGAGCTTGCTCTCATTTGAGTTACATATGTATATGTTTTTTTTACTGGTCCCAGTATAACAATGTAAATCTGTACATGTCAGTGGGACTAATAAACTGAATTATTACTTCATTTGTTAAGTGTAGTATGAATCTGAATTAGCAGATGGTGGCACTAGTGCATTCACTGTAAGGACAAAAACGTTTGTAATCGTGAGAACAAAGAGAACAGGATGTGCAGAGACGGGAGTGTGGAACTAACCCTGAACCTTTGATACAACCTTCCTCCTCATCAGACCATTACCAACCACTGATGTGTGTTACAACATAACTTTGGACTTATATCGAGGCTCGGCTCCACATCAGCAGCATGATACTTCCCAAGGGAACTTTTTCCGAGGTCAGAGTTCACCGTAGTATGTTGAAGTAATAGTGTTCACCAATTATCCTTACAAATGTGACCACACATTTTCCTTGGGATGTTCTTGCTCTTTATGACCCTCCTGGCTCTCCGTTCACATCGACTATCTTATAATTGCTGAATGCCATTTCCTGCTGATTGTGATTTTACCAGTACATTTTCTCAGCATTGAGAGGTTGCCAATATATTCCAGCAGCTGCCAACTGAGCCAAACCATTTGACCACAAACACACTCTTATTTACTGCAAGGTTGCAAGCAAACCTACTGCAGTGGAGTCGCAGTGAAATGTAAAGGTCCAATATAGTATAAAGGTAGGTGTGGTCCATGTATTGTTTGATTATAAAGCAGGTTTACGCTCTATATTAATACTGTGAAAGTATCAAAGCCTCCTCTTCTCTCATTGGCTCTTTATGTGTGTATTTCTGATATATGGAAGTCACAAATACAATTCTTTTTTTTTTTTTTTCATGTCCAGTGTGCTTCCATAGAGGAGATCATGTGACCTGTTTCATTTTGATTAACTTGTATCGAAGCACACACTGGTTCGCCTTTGTGTGTGTGTGTACATATATGTGTAGTCAGCATGTTTTTTTATTACATGTTTCCATCTTGTCAGCATGGCTCTGCAGCCCTGTGAACAAAAGACACAGTGAAGGGAAAATAGCAGGTATGGATTATTTTTACTGGATGAATTATAGATTAATCCCAGCATGCAAATGTCCTGCTGTATGTGTGTGTGTTGCTGTCTTGAAATCCTTGGCAGATTGATGTCTGCGTGTGACCTGCAGGTCATTCCCTTGTTGTAAGTCATGGGTTCAGTGGAGCTCTGCACTTTCACTCAGGTCTGTCCCCCTGGGACACACACACACACACACACACACACACACACACACACACACACCAGTACAAACCTATACATTTAAATGCTCCAGCTCATCTATAATTCATATCAATATCATATAATTTACACAATCCACGTCAACCCCGCCCATGCCTTTTGCTCGGGGCTCTAACTCTGTTCACTTTCATATCATGAGTAGTTTGTATTATTATAAAATCTATCCTGTGTTTTTGTGAAACCTATCATCAGCATGCAGTGCCTCCCGTCAGTGTGTGCCTGGGGAGCAAGTGCGTGACTGCAGGAGGTCCCCTCGCCTACGGGTGGTGCTGCTCTCCCTGCTGCCTTAGGACCAGAGCACCATCTGCTGGTCACAGACATACCACCTCTCCAGCAGCCCCGTGCTGGAGCTGTGAGAAGTGGAGAGAGCAGGGTGTGGTCCACTGACGATGGAGCTGTATTTTCAGTTGAAAGATGAATATGTTCCCAACCTGAACTGACAGAGAGTGTCACCTCCTCAGGCCTCTAAAAAGAGTCAGATGAAACCATGTGCAAAGGAAGGATTGATAGATAGATAGATAGATAGATGAGATGTTTGCTGCACCTGTAGCTGCTTCTCTGTCCTGCCAGATCGTGTGGAGAGGATGGTTGGTATTGTCCAAGATGGCCCCCACAGTCCTCAGTGAGTCCAGACTCCTGCCAAGCGCAGACCCAGTTTTCTGTGCTCTAAACTCACAGAAACACATATGCAAAAGCTTATGAGAGGTCACACGTAGAAATTTCATTGCATTTTAAGGGTCATAAGGTAAAAAAAGTTTATCTGTGTGTCTGTATGATTTTTGGAAACCCAAATAGGGATAAAAAATTCACCAGGGCTTTTACCACAACAGGAGCAGTAATGACGAGGGAACTTGTGTCCAGCTGTATTGTGGGGAAAAAGCCTGATACAGTTAGGTAACACATGCTCAAAAGGCTCAGCAACAGCTGGGATGAGAGACAGAGGTGGCATGGTTTGGCAGACGTGAAAGATCTTGTAATACTGCTTCACATCCTGCTGCACATAAAACCTGAGCCAAGGGTCACCAGGAAGAGGAGGAAGACAGTTTTCACTATTTTAGAAGTTTTAGAAACTGAGTCTTTTAATTGAAAAAGATAATGGATGGATTAGTATAGATGGATTGATTAGTAATGAAAGTAATCATTAGTTTCCCTTGTTTGTCTACGTTTGTTTTTTGTGCACAGAAAAGAGAATACATCCTTCCTGGAGGATAAAACAGGGCTAAAACAGAGAAAAAAAGAGTAAAACATTCCCACTGACAAAGACTAGATTGGCCTTATCTAGAATGACACTGGCATCAAGTACAGTCATTAATACGCCTACATCAAACAGCAGATGATTCCTCATTAAAAGGAAACTGCAGACATCAGTAAATGAATGTTCTGTACAGAGAAAACTGGACGCGCCAGGGTTTCATCTCTCGTCTTTTTAGTTCCCATTAAAACATCACACACTGGCCCAGTGTTAGTCATGAGTAGTAATGATGTCACTTCATGGGATATCATTAAACAGAGGTCTGTTTGATGATGGACTTTGAAACATGATGTTATTTTGTTCCGTGTGTGTGGGTTTTTTCTTTTTTTTCCAGAGCCACCAAAAAGCTTGATGTTGACCTTTGACCTCTGCAGGCTAGTCATTTCTGTTTCTACACTGCTGTCCTCAGGGTGTCATTGTAGCTGTGTGGCAGAGGACTTTAGTCATTAGAGCCTTCTGACAGTAAACACACAGTCCCCTGCATCCTGTCAGGTCACAGCGTCATGTCTCGAGTCTGGACACCACAGAGGAAGAAAAATCACCTGGGAAACATCACCTGTTAGGGAGCCATGGTGCCTTGTTAACATCCCATCTGATCACATTTAGCTACAGTGACAACCTTGGACAGGAGCAAATGCATCCTACTTGGCTGTTATGAGATCTGCTGCTCCTCTATTGCTTCCTGTTTATCTGGTGATTTGTTGACTGTGAAACAATGATTGGGACAGCTGTTGCTGTGACAACCAGCGGCCTGTGAGACCAAACAAACAATGTAACATCCACTGATTGTTACTGGCATCAAACAGAGACAAACAATATTCACAATGTCATTGCTGAGATTAACGAAAAGGAGATGAAACCATCATTTAATGAAATCACATTTAGGAAAATCAGGAAATGACTTCATCATGCTCGTGTTTCAAGTCACAATCAATCAACAAACACTGAAGTGTCTTTGAAAGTGCTGCAGACTGAAATGATCTAAAATATATGATATGTTACATCACTATATTGGCAATACATTTGCAAAATACGGGAAAGCAAAATATGTACCAAACAGAGAAGAAAACAGAAAGAAAGAAAGGATTATAGGAAGGAGGCAGGGAACAAAGGAAAGCAGGCTGGGATAAGAGAAGAAGGGAAAGGCAGATGGTGAGGATGTTTGGAAAGGGAGATAAGAGATTAGGGAGAGGAGAAAGGAACAGAACAGCAGATTCAGTCCAAAATCAATAACAAATATCAAACCGATGAACATGTGAAATAAAAACTTGTGAATTATGTTTAATTCAATTTTTATTTAAAGGACAAATAATATATCCTGAAGAGCTGATGGGAATGAGGATGATGGATGAGCATAATGTTTTGTCTTTTAATCAGAGTTGGAAAAAAAGGATGTAATGACAAGTCCATGATGGCATGAATGAATAAATAGAACCCTGGAAGACGACAGGAAACAGGTTGGCCTTTGGCATCAGGTGATTGCTCTTGTTGCTCTCTGAGGTTTTGACCTTGAAGAAAAAGAGAAAGAGAGAGGGGAAGAAAATAAATATATTAAAAACCAACAAGGAGGAAAAGTAAAAAGCAAACTGCGGTTCAACCAGTGAACATGAGTCTGCTGGCTGTTGGCAGCGTCTCCGGGGAGCCTGCTCCTCCGTCACCACCGGAGGTCACTGCTATCTCTACCAGACACATGTTAGCTTAATGCCACACCTCCCTCCTCACACTCTACATGGCTTTTTCCTCAATCTCTGAATTATCAGCAGCCCCTCACCTCTCCTGTCCTTCCTGCCCCCCCCCCCCTTTCTATCAGCCACCCTTGAATTCCTGCTCGCCTGGAAACTGCTCTATCTCTGTGCTTCACCTTACTGCTCTGCTCGTCCTCTCACTCACTCTCCCTGTTTATATTTTCACAGCCTGACTTATCTCCCCTCTCCCCATCTTGAGCTGAACCCAGCGTCTGTGTACACTTGATGAGAAAGAAGGGGAAATCTAACCTTTTTTCTTCCAATCTTACTGTAAAACTGAGCATGTCTGCTGTTTGTAAGTGCTCAGAGTCATACAAATTGGAGCTGCCAATCTTCTACAGGTTGCTATTGGACAGAAGTGCATTTTGATCTATTTTGTACTTGACTGTAATGACACATTACATTATAATGATTGCCTTATAGCTCAAAATGACCACAATTTCAAACCACTGTCAGGTCAGTCCTCTTCATTTTGGAAACACAACCTGAGACTGTGTGGGGTTTGAAGTGAGCAGTCAGTTAAAATGCTGGATAGTAACTGTTTATCAACTCAAGTTTGAGAATCAAAGTTCATTCTTGACTTTGAAAATACTATTTTGACAGTAAAATCTTAACTCAGTCTCAATTTACTCACTTTTTCTTTCATTGTTGTTTGGGCCACATGATGAAGTCATTCGTACACTGGATAACCGAAGTGTGATTTCACTTATTATTTTAAATGCAGCATGGCTTAACACAAAACTGTTCTTGAAATTTTTAATGTCAGAAGGGATTTACATTTTGACTACTTTGGCACGAAAGACTTATGGACTGCACTTCTATAACACTTTTCTAGTCTCTAAGACTAGACTCAGCACTTTACAATTCACTCACACCCATACACACACGCATACACTGATGGAGCAGCCATCAGAGGCATTTTGAGGTTCAGTATCTTGCCCAAGCACGCTTTGACATGTGGATTGGAGGAGCTGGGAATTGAATCCCTGAACCTCAGATTAGTGGACGACCCACTCTATCTCCTGAACCACAGCCACGTGAATGCTTCAGATTGTTAATGTATTTCAGTGTAGGTCAGTGGGATCTGTATAGTGCGGCACTAGAAGTTCTCTGTATGTTGTATGCATGTTTTGTTTTGTGTAGGTCAACAGGAAAGTCATAAATATTCATTCTGAAAAAGAGTCTTTGTCAGACGTCTGCTGCTGCCTGATTAGTGAGCTGGTGTCATGACAGAGCTGTGATTGATAGCTCCCTGACAAGGAGGTCGTTTTACTGCTGCCAACATTTATTTTGATTTCACCAAGGTACATTAACACTCAGACATTGGTGGGTGTAATGTGTCTGGCTGGCGGCCCGAAAACGCTCGGCTCTCCCGGGATCAACAGGAGCAACAACCCGGAGAAGAAAAAGACGTTTTTATCTCAGGCAGCGGACCAATGAGGAGTCATGGTGACGCTGCGCTGAGAAGGGTGTGTGTGAGTGTGTGTCTGACAGCTGTGCACGCAGGGGAAAACAACTACACATCTGTATTATGTTCACACACACACGTGCACACACACACACACACATACATACATACATACATACATACACACACACGTGCACACACGCACACACACATACACACACATTGAGCTGGAAGCCTGAGTTTAAACAACTTTTTCTTCGTAGAAAAATGGAATGTAATGAAAGTAAACATGGAAATGTGATTGTCACCTGAGTTTTAAATGGTAATTTCTAAAAGTAAAGAAGGACACACGACCGACCTCCACTCATACACCGATCGATACACACCAAATGAGTTTTCAGTGGCGTGAGCAGGTTTGCTCGGAGCACCAGCTGGAGGCGGAGCGGGGACCTGGCTCCCTGTGGTTACTGCTGCAGCTGCTCTGAACGAGGTTAACTGGTTAATTGGCTCAGAACAGGTGGAACATTTACAGTCTGCACATTACTTTCTGTGAGACTATGCCACTGAAATCGACATCTTTTTTTGACACTGAAAATCTTTTATTGTATTGTGTCTTAAACTTAATAATATTTTATTAGGTTTTTTGTCGCCTGAGTCAGTGTTGAGTTAAGATGTGCAGCTATGGCTTGTTAAGGTCACTATACTGTTTTGATTACTATAAAATAAGAACACATCGTAAAATGAAATCTTCACTCACAGTAGGAAACAATTTTTTCCTGAGAAAAACGTTTAAGGTAGAAAAAATTAGTTTTTTTTTTTTTCACAGATCACACAGTATTTACAGTTTAAGAGTTTGTGGCTATTTCTCACAGTTTTTATAAAAAGTATTTGATTATCCTCACGTCGAAATAACAAACCTCTTGATTTTATGCAGTTTACAACTGCATACAAAAAACAATTATATCCCTGTTTTATAGGGTACTGATGTATTTTACTGCAGATACTCATCATGACATGCAGTGAGAAAAACACTGTGAACGTAGCTAAAAAGAAAATGTAACGTGAAAAACACTGGAAACAACCTGCTTGAAAATAGGGTTTTTTACCAAATACGCTTTAGATTACACTTCAGTCTCTCACACACACACACACACACACACACACACACACACACACACACACGGCTCTAACCCACTTCAGAGTCCCAGGCAGACTCTCAGCTCCTCCAGCGTCAGGCCTCGGTCTCCGTCTCTGTCACAGTACTGAGCGAACTTCTTGGCGCACCGTCGCGGCTTCAACCTCCGTCGCAGGAACTGACGAAGGGGTCGAGCCTCACGCTCACTCAGCACCCCGCTGGAGTCCACGTCCAGCTGACTGAAATGCCACTGCAACACCTCCTCTGGTCTAGAGGAGTCCACGGCTTCCAGAGTAGTAGAGGGAGCAACGTTCAGAGGTGAGGAGGAGGAGGAGGAAGATGAGGAAGGAGTTGTGGAGGATGGAGTGTTTGAAAATGGAGAAGGAGCATTGGAAGGAGGTGCGTTTGCAGACCTGGTGGAAAGACAAAGCCCAGAGCAAACCCAAAGTGTGAGAGACTTTGTTGAAACCAGTTTCAGTCGTCTTGAGAATCTAACTAACTAACATCAGGATTTCAGGTCAGCTCTTTAAGAGGGATTATTGAACAAGAAGTTGGCATCTTCAGAGACTTTCTGTGGCTCCTGATAAAGTCTTCCTGAGTGTTTGCACCTCGACTACATTTAACCCAACACTTCTATTCACAGTTCATTTGAAGAACTCAATAAATATTAAATATCAAATGTCACCACAACGTGGCAGCCTGCTGAAAAACAAAGTCAGCTAAACAGGGAGAAAAAAACCACAGATTCAATTTCCTGTATCAGACACAAACAAACCTGAAATTCATTAAACAGCAAAACCAAAGATTTCAGGAAGGGGAAAAACGATCGCGATGAAACCTGAGTACTGTGTGTGTGTGTGTGTGTGTGTGTGTGTGTATGAAAGAGAGAGGAACCAGAGAGGGAGAGCCTTTCACTGCCAAGAGGAGAACATAGAGAAGAGTCCCCTCAGCCAGCTGATCCTGAGGCTCAGCTCCTCCAACAGCACCAGGCCTCAGATCAGCCATCACACAATCTGGACCAACCAAATTACAGCTCAACAACAAGAAAATCACATTAACTATTGGACATACGCCACAAAAACAGTCAGTACACTGCAGCAGACTATCTGACCACCGTGAGGGATCAGACACTCAGAAAGACCCTGACTATGTACAGACTCAGTGAACACACTGAGGATAGAGACTGGCTGACACAGGCAGACCTGGCTGCCAAGAGAAGACAGGCTGTGTCAGCTCTGTCCACAGAGACAGATGGAGACAGAGCAACACTTCCTGCTACATTGTGCCACATATGAAGACAACAAAGTTCTTTTTCAAAAGTTATATGTAAATTGAAAAGTTTTGATTCTCTCTGTGTCCAGACTAAAATGCAACATCCACTTGGAGAAAACAGTGTCAGCACCATAAAAGCAGCAAGATACGTGATTTATTCTACTACATAGATTATATGTATGTGTGTGTGTGTGTGTGTGTGTGTGTGTGTGAGTGTGTGTGTGTATTTAAAACATATTGAATTGAATTGAATTGAATTGAATTGAATTGAATTGAATTGAATTGAGAGGGAGAGGCATCTGTTGAAACACAAAATGGTCATTTTCATGATATAGACGGAGTGAAGTGAAGGATAAAACAAAGATGGATGAAAATGAGAAGCGGTGAAAGAAAAGAGAAAGTTATGAAGATGAAAAAGTGAGGGACGCCCCAGCCCTTTGCTGGTCCTCTCTCTCTCCCTGCCTTCCCTGTCTCCCTCTACTGTCTACATCTCATTAAAAAGCAGAAATGTCAAGAAAAAATAGAAGATAAAAAAGTGAGTCAAAACAGAGGGATGTTTTTTAAATGCCCTGAGAGAGAGAAACAGATGGATGGAAAGAGGTTAGTAGTGGACTAACGTGTTGACTGGCACAGAGAGACAGAACAGGGAAACAGATGGATTTGTTCTGTTCCCTTCAGTTTAGTTCAGTTAATCAGGTACGTGATCAGATCTGTGCTGCTCTCTCAAGTGTGAAATTAGTTTTCATTCAGCATTCAGAGCAGTGTCTCAGCACTGCTACATGACAGAGGAAGAGTTATGCATCCACTGAAGTCCAACATGTGGTAAGTAAAGACCGTATAATTTAGCCTGAGTTAGAGTACGACGAACAGGTTCCCACACTGTTACTACGTCAAGTTAAACAAGCAAACACACAAGTACATATATGATGCAAATTTCTGCTAAATTCAGAGGGTGGTCACAGTTGGTGGCAGTAATGTGCTGTAAAGTTAACAAGGAGGCAACAGGAAAAAAACAAAGGAGAAGAGGATTATAACAAGATGATGTCAAAGATAAAGCTTCAGAGCAATGAGTGCAGTTTGGTGAGAAATATTAAATATTAAACAAGATATGCTTATTTATCTTTAAGGCACCTTTAATGCAGAGCTTTAGATTCTCAAGATACAACAAGTCATGTGTATTCCCTGATCTGTTTATGTTAATCAATTAATTATGTTATTATGAAAAAAATATTTATTTTGTCATGTAAACCCATACCAGATTTTTATTTTTTAAATTGCACTTGTCAAAGGTCACCCAGTGAAAACAGCATGCTGTAGAGCATACACAACAATCATCACATGAAGGAGCCATTTAAATCCAGGCCAGCTGTATTCAGGACGTAAAAACAAACTGTGGCTGAAAACACTCCCCACTCAGTCAATACTCCCTATATAATTAACACCCTATAGTGATTTTGGACACAGTCTTGAACATTAATCACTCCTACAAAGACTGCTACAGTGCACCTGCTGTGATGTACAGTAGACAGATTTACCTGTAGGGACTCCCAGCATGCTCTGCCTCCAGCTGCAGAGCTCTGACCAGACTCTGTAGGAACTGCTCCTTACGGGCTCCAGGACACCCTGTGGGGACAGAATAGAGAAGCATGTTTAAGTCGCTGTGGCCGCTCCACATGACAACAGTCTACCCTGCTGCAGAGCGCCTGATCAACATATTGACTTCCCTCCTGTTCCATGTTTGCTGCTCTGTGTCCATCTACTCCCTCAGGGTTGGGGACACACAGATTACAGATTTTTTTGGTAATTTTAGACACTGTCATATTTACCAGGCAGAGGTTTTTCCCTGAACCTCCTGGCTGCTCTGTCTGGATCCTCCTCTGCCCCTGTGCAGTCTGGGATACGATTCCTGCAAAGAGACAAAAACGACAACTAAATTGTCAATTAACCAACATGACATTTAAAGGATATATGAGAATTAAAGAACAAGAAATGTAAGTGGACTGCTGACTCTGCAGATCAGAAATGAATGGCCTGCATTCACATTTAAATACCTGGTGAATAAATACACTGTATTATACCTTGTATTGTGTTATACTCTGAAGGGCTTCTAGTTGTTGGCCAACATATTTAGAACGACAGAAGCAGACTCAATATTAGGAACACAGTACAGTTCAACTGCACCGCAAACGACAGCCGAACTGACAGTAAAGTGAAATAAACACACACTTTAAAGAGAAACACTATCACCTTTATAAAAGTATGATTATCATAGGCCTAGGCCTTATTAGGTTGAGATAGGTGTACCTAATAAACTGGTTAATGTCTGGCTCAGCTGATCCAGAGCTAACTTTTTTCTATAAATAGTATACAAAGATTTAATCAACGTATATTACTCACTATCATGTAAAACACGTCTGAAGGTGGTCACATCGGTGGTCTACTTACTCACTGCCACTCTTTAGATTGAGCACAGAACATGTGCACAGAAAGAAAAGCAAAGTTGAATCCAGAAAGTCCTGAGGGAAATAATACCCATAACACATTATAAAATATCACCACATGGGTAATTAGGAGTGTAGTAACTGGGCTGTGAGTTATTCTGCTCACATTTCTTCTCATCAAGTTAAATGTCATAGTGTATGTTGGTGGGAATGCCTCAACTGACCCTTGTGGGCCACTGTAGATATTTGTGGGAGTGGATTTAAATATCTGAATTTCTGAAATTGTGCACAAATGCAAAATGTATCTGGCTCTTCTGTATGCGATGCTACATTTAGATAAATCTGGTGATATAAAAATAGTGTTTATCTGCCGAGAGGCAAAACAAATGTATTATTTAATTGGTCAACTGTGAATTTCTTTCCCTGGTAAAGCCAATTAAATACTTTATAATACAATCAGAGAGAGTATATACACTGCTCGTCAAGAGGAAGACTAAAAAAAAACATCATGAGGCCGCAGGGAGTTTTCGTCACACCAGTGAACCAAAGAAAACATCCAACACTTTCCTCTCAGGAGCTTGTGAGCAGCTGAGCATCAACAACACTGATAAAACCCCTGGAGAACAGAGCAGCCCAACCGCAGTTCATTCTGATTTGTTCTGTGTGTTTCCTTTAATGGAAGTCCACCTGGGGAACAGTCACAGTAACTGGTGTAAAACTGGATAATTAAGATGAAATGCTCCCGTGCATAATTACATCTGTCTCAGTATAAAGTCAGGAACGGATAAGAAAGGAAAATAACATAAGGAAAAGGAAGGGACAGGGAAAAAGAGAACATGAGAAGAGGAAGAAAAATGGCCAAACAAAATGCAACAGAACTGAGTTCTAACTAACTGACTGACTGATTACCTTGCAGAGGTGCCTGATAGAGGCCTGCCGCTATCAACCCTGACACACCAGCAGTAACCTGTAGCAGTGTGACACTGCACAGGGCTGTAGCGTCCGTCTGCAGTGCATTCTGGGATAAAACGCTCTTCCTGCCAGGCTGAATGCATCTGAGAGAGCAGTGATGCTCGCTCACGCTCACATGTCTGAGGACTGTCTACACACACACACACACACACACACACACACACACACACACACACACACACACACACACACACACACATATGATAGGGCAGAAAATGAGAAAGACCTCTCAATATAATGCAGTCCAGTACAGCACCACTTGTCATGTTATACTTACAGTATAAATGTATTTGCAGACAACAAGACACAACAACACAAGAATATTTTTACACACATATGAAAACTCTTACCAGTGGGTCGTCTGACAGAGTTCATCAGAATGGTCACCCAAATAGGAGGAGCTGTCAGCTCTGAGGAAGACAATATTAGAATGGTATTTGTGCTTGATTAGATGTTGTACAGAGGAGAGTGAAGGAAAACTGGGAAGAAAGGTCCAAAAAATCTGAAAGTCAATATTCAAAAGTTCTCTAATGTGACGTCAGTAAACTATAGTCAGCACTCGTTGGTCTGTGATCTTTTACACCAAACACAATAGAGAGGTACTTTATCAGAGCATGGCTATATACAGTGTAACATCAAAGATTGATTTAAACAGTGACAATTTACCTTTGCTTAACCTTGAGATAATTGATTTTCACAGCCACAGTGGGGCAGTGGAAACAGTTTGTGAACACAACATTAACATATTATCACCTCTCAAGTTGATATGGTAAACTGATTAGTAAATTAGCATACACATCCAGCAGTTATGGAACGACATTAATGTTTGAGGTGTTTATCTCTACCTGATGAATGTAAGTCCAGTTATAAAATTATTACATTAAAAAAATATCAATTATAAAAAACTTAAAGAGGAAGCAAGATGTGGGGTGTATCTGGAGTAGGGACTTGGTTTGGCAGGTATTTGCTTTGGCCGTTGAGTGTGTCTATTGGTAAGTGGACAAAGAACTGAAAGTCATATTCAGTGCTGGCACAATATGGTGATTTCCATGTAAGCAGTAAATGACTGTTACCAATGGTAACTGTTTTTTATGTATACAACACAGGTTTGTCACCTGCAGATTTTCTGGGGTCCAACGTCGGCCCAGGTTCACCAACTTCATCTGGAACATAAAAAAAGAGAGTGAGTGAATGTCACATGAATGAGGGAGGAAATCATCGAGACAGAGGAAGGAAAGCATGAGAAGAATCAGAGCAAAACGGAGGGAAAATTAGACAGAGAGAGACGTTTTCTTGGCATGTCTTGGTGCGTTAAGTGGTCTGTGAATGTTCAAGTTCCTGCAGGTGTGTCTGGCAGAGAGACGACCAGCATCATGCCAGAAAAAGGCAGAAAAAAGAGAAACATACAGAACAAACTTTTCAGTGACTGCATTGCACAAGTATGTACAGTATATATGAGCATAGGTCCAAGTAGATCTGTATCATGTGAAGACTAAAAATACTAAAAACATCTTTCTTACCTTTGACTGCAGTTGAATCTGCATCAGTGGTCTGAGCCAACTTGGTGATGTGATCTGTTCACGATAACAGATCATCTCAATGTGGAAAATACATATGATTTCAAGCAGATTCAGTTTAAGTAACAGAACTGTGGCCTCAAATATTTGGTCAAGATCTTCCAGAAGCAGCAGGAGACCAGTTATACTGAGCGAATAAGAAAGTCTACTCTGGACTTTGAGGAATAATTATCACCATCTCATGGTCTGTTTATCTTTTCTCATGTTACTTTCATAAGAGGAGCCTCAGACTTCAGACTCCCAAATAAAATCACTGTCTATACTGTATGTTATTGAACTAACCCTCTTAGCAACAGGAAGCAACATATTTGTTGGAAAAGTGGTTTACAGATTGATGTTAAATTTAACTACATTCATTTATTTGCTCAGTTCATTACATAACATAAATATTCCACAGTTTGACAGTTAGATACTGATTTTTAAATTGCAGCTGATACAGACGGTGACAAATTAAAGGGAAAAACTAGAACATTACAAATGCAGATGCTTCATACAGGACACAAGGCCTCACTGAATGGCTTGATGATTCTGAAAACCACATGCTATTTCCCTAGCATTAACAGAACTCAACTCAACTAAACACTATTTAAAGATTTTGGAGTGATGTGTTAGACAGCGCTTATATCTTATAAAAGAATCTTTGGCAAAGGTATCTCTCCCTTTAATTTGCCACACATTTGTATAACTCTGAATAAAGTGTATCTGACCAGTGCAATTGGGGATCAGATGGAGGACTGAGGTCCCACTGAGGGGTTTGCCGTCTGGTGTGGAGCACCAACAGTATCCGGTCTGGTTGTGGCACTGCACTGGCAGGAAGTGACCGTCTTGATGGCACCGTGGCACAAACATTGCAGCTGCAGGACTGACATGGCTGCCACCACTGTGGGCGTTGGCCTCCAGGGCCTGAGCCCGAGCCAGCTGGCATTTGGACAGGCTCAGATCTAAAATGAAAGGGAAATGAAGACATTACAATCCCCCCCGGCGATGGGGGGCGAGGAAAGTGTAATTTGCTGCTCACTGACATCAACACAGACATGTATACCCTGCTGAACTCTCCACTGTGATCTGCACCTCTGTTGACTTTGTCATTTCAATCAGAAAGTAGATCATAATATAATGAAATAAATAAATGTTTTTAATTAAATTTGAAGAGCAACTCCACACAAAGTCTTACATGTAGAAAAAGTCCATTGGATTTCTGACCAGACTCAACATAATGTGTGTGGCTTTTGTGCTTGTGACTACACATAATCAGTGATGTAGTGTTGGACTACAGTGCACTGTGAAGTGCTGTGCTGTACAACACATGCAGAATTAAATGCCTGGGTGCAGTTACCCTGTAAGAGTGTCTCTATGTTTCATCCATTTGTATAAAACCCTAGTAAATCTGTGTCCTTTTATGTAAATATGTCCTTATATGTGTCTATTTTTGAATGTATGCCATATATAACATATTGTTTGATGCTTAAATTTCAAAAAGTCAGTCAACATATGAGCACCATGGGAGACATTATCAACAGGTGGTGATGACGTAGCAGTAAAGGTGTGTACCTGAGCAGTGAGCTCGTGGAGCGAGACGTAGCTGTGTGTTGATGCACTGTGCCCTCTGGAAGGCACACAGCGATTTATACAACCTGCCGTTGCTGCCACACACGGCTCTGTGGCGCCCCCTCTGACAGTCCAGGACACACCCACGGGGCCACATGTTTTCTGTGATCAGGAAAGGCTACAAACACACAAACATACATTCTCATGGTTTTCTACTGTTTCTCTGTTCTGCAGAAATTTCTCTTTTTTCTTGATCACTGCATAGGCAGAACTCTACTTTCTGTGTGTCCTTTTATCCGGTGACTTTCTGACTGTTTTCTCACAGCTGAGCGAGGCTGTGCACTAATGAAACTGTCCAGAGAACTGCAGGTGGAAAGAGGGGATAGAGTGAAAGGCATTAGTCCCTGCATGACTGGCCTGTCAGTGAAGGATAAATTGCCTTTCTATGTCATGCCTGTAAAGACTGGACTGAGGGAGAGAAAGAAACAGGGAAGAATGGAAGAGGGTGAGAAAGTGAGTGAGAAAGGAGAGAGGGTGTGAGTCACGACAGTCAACACATCTGAACATGAAGACATTTCAGGATGGCCGAGCAGAAGCAGAGAGTGGGGGGTTGGAGTCTTTCTTACACCTGACATTTTAACTGTGAGAGCTCCAATTTGGCAAACTAATGAGTGAATAAACTTTAATAATTGAGGTGAGGCTGGCAGCATCCTCCCTGCAGAGAGATGCTGTGTGTCCAACTCTGTCTCTGCAGTCAGGAACTGTGAGAGGAGGGAGGAGGGAGATTGGCTCTGTGCCAGACAGCAAGACTACTACACAGGCAGCTTTTTCACGAATGTCAAACGAGTCTCTGACAGCAAAATATTTTGGAATAACTCTATTAAACTCTGTAACCAGCCAACAGAAACACACTGATCCTTGGCCAACAGCTTTTTATACTCTATGCTGCTATTTCCTCTATGGGCTGACTAATTCAAAAACATTTAAATATTCAGTAAATTGCTTCCATAATAATTTTGCCATAAGTGAGGAAAAATACATTTCAGCAGATTAGTCTCTATTAGCCTCTACACTGAATTTTGTTGGCAACCACCCAAAGCTACCAAACATATCTACAGAGGCTCAGAGGGGCCACATTTTGGATGGGAGAAAATATTTTCCATAACTCTTATGCAAAACAAAAGTTTTGCACCTGTCTGACCAAGAGCAACAACAAAGAGACCAATGGCTCAAATCCTCAAAATAAAAGATTCACTTTCAAAAATATTGAAATGAAAAATTGAAATTGAAAAATTCTTTATTGTGGCGCCTCAGTGGCTCACCTGGTAGAGTGCGTACCACATAGGCTTAGTCCTGACCGCAGCAGCCATGGGTTTGAGTCCGACCCACGGCCCTTTGCTGCATGTCATCCCCTCTCTCTCTCTCTCCCTGACTTTCCTGTCTATCTCTCACTGTCCTATCAGAATAAAAGCAAAAATGCCAAAAAAAATAACTTGCAAAAAAATTAATAAAAAAAAAAATTCGGTACTGTTCTCACACAGCATCATTCAATCTGTAACTGTGTGAGAAATCAAATATAGGTTGTCATATGTCTCCAAATTGTCTGTTGGATTTCATCTGTTACTCCAATACATTCAATCTCTACAATGGTGACTAAGTGTTCATCATGCAATTCTTCTTTCTCTCTTTTCTCATACACAGATCAAATGTCAAAAATTATCCTTCTGACTTGCGCTTAGTCCTCACACTGTCATTTAACATCTAGTTATGTTGAGTCTTCCACTCTTATTATTATTTTTCCATATGTCCCTCACAGGGCACCGTGCACATCTGGTGCTGAATCCAAAAATGATAAACTATGTAGGCTATAAATAAGACATAATAACAGGAGCATCTGACATTGTTGAAAGCAGCCAGTGGTGCCAATAGAAAAGACCTTTGTTCAGAGAGATAAGAGGAATTTTGAGAAGATATGGAAAATCATGAGATAATATGAGTCGTGTGATTGATGCTGCTAATTTTAAGATGCTCTCCTGTCTAATTATTGTTGTGGTGTCATTTCTTTAAAATAAACTACATTATCAGCATTATTTTTAGGATAGGTCCTATGTGGGTGTTTAAAATGTGACACACTTTAGTGCTTGAGAGTGATTAACAAATAAGTTGTGCCCGAAGCATTTAAATCTGTGGTTTGAGAGTGAAATAGTGTGGAGAGCAGAGAAGAATCTGGTGAGCGTGATGATCTTAATTATTCCCACATGCTCCTCTAGGCACCTGACAACACTCTCACAGCTCAGAATCACACACAGCCTCACACACGTCTCCAAAATATACATTAGATTGGTCCCACTGCCACACAGACGAACTAAAAACATGCAGCGTAGCGCACATACAGCACACACACACACACACACACATATGTACAAAGCTGTCTACTTACTGACCCCACTTCCTCACTCCTCATCAGTGCCTCTTTGTCCAGCGCCCCCCTCTCTCTCCTACTCCACACACACATTCTGGGACACACACTCCCTCCAAGTTCTGAGACACATGAGTAAATTTGCCGTGGTGTTCAACAGTGTTGACATAATTTATTGGTGAAAGAGGCCTCTGTGCCTTACTGTTGAGACATTAACGTATGTACTGACTACACAGGTCAATGTGTCTGAATCATGAGAGAGAGAGAGAGAGAGAAACCTGTGATAGTGCTCTCTCTCTTCTTGTCACCTCTTTTTATATTGTCTGTCACTCCATGAAAGTAAAGTGTTAATTGTTCTTCTGTTCTGCTTAAATAGAACTTGGTAAGTTTATAAAGCAGGAATGTCTAGGTTTCTTTTCATCATAGATTGAAAAGCGTTGTGTTTTGGGCTTTCAGTTGAAAAGAATAGAAGACATCACCTTGGGCTCTGGCTGATAATCATGTGCATCTTTCCCTATTTTCTGATATTTTATTGACAAAATGTTTGGTTTATTATTTGAAGAAATAATCTAAGAATAATTGATAATGAAAATCCTTTACAGCTCTAAATAAATATACAGAATAATGTAAACAAATGACGATGCCATTCAGACTCTATCTAGGTAAGTCTTACTTTAAGTCTGGGAATTCATTAAGTGAAAGTTCACCAAACATCAGCTACCATTTTAAAATGTCAGAACATCCCTTCTTGGAAAGAAAGATGATGTTAAATACAGGAGGTGATTGAGGGAGGAGGAGGAGGAAGACTGAGGGCCGGAAAGTGGAACAGTGCATGAAGAGTATAGCTTCAGTCCAAGCAAAGCACAAAATAATTTTCTGCCAGAACCCTCCCTGAACCACACGGCTGCAGCTGAACCCATCAAACAGCTGACACAGTAAAGCCGTTTCTGATGTTTCCTCTTGTCAAGGCCTCAGTGTAAAGATGAATCTCTCTCACACGAATCTTCCAGCTCACAGTAATGCTATATAAAAAAATGAAATTAAAATTTCAGTTCCACTGGTTTTGGGCATAAATGTTAAACTGTAATGGATAGAAAGTGAAAAAGTAGTGATGGTGGAAAGGAAGGGGATGGAAGATATGTAAACGGAAAAGAGAGAGAAGTGGAACAAGGAAATGGGGGAGGTGGAAGGAGAGATGTGGTGATAAATAAACGAATAATGGTTTGGAAATGAGTATGGAAAAGAAGGAGAGGAACGAATAAAGAACTGAGGGAATGGAGGCTCACAGAAGTGGAGGAAAGTCATAGAGGAGGTAATGGAGGATTGAAGAGAGGAAGAATAGAAAAATAGATGAAGAAATGCAAGAAGGAGCAAAGGAGTTGAGGTAAAAAATGGTGGGAAGCATGGAGGGAGAGGAGGAAAAAGTGGGAGTTGGAGGACTGCAGCACCATTAAAAATGAGGCAGAAATCAGAGTAGAGGAAGGAAAGATATAATGAAGGGGGGGAAGGAATAAGAAGCATTCAGGGAAAAAGGTGCTAAGAATAAAGACAGGAGAGAGGCATGAGCGAAGGGAAGTGGAGAAATACAGACAGACAGGAAAGAAAATAGGAGCGAGGGGAAGAATGAAGGGAGGGATAGGAAACTAGACGTATAAAAGGAGGTATTGAGGGAAAATGTGGTTAAAGGAATTGAAGAAGGTGTGCAGAGAGAATGGAGAAATAAATGAAAGTCTGGGTGGAATGGATGAAAAGGAAGACGGACCAGAAGAATGGTGGAAAAAAGGCAGGAGTAGTGGAGGGCAGGAGCCCAGGTGCAAAGTGTTGGGCAGTCTGGATTTCCTGTCTGTCAGGTAGAAGTACAGCAACTACAATATCCTCTGTGTTGAAACAATTACCACCAGTGTTTTTGGGCCTATAAAATGTCAGCCGTGTGTGTGAAAGTGTGTGAGAGTGTGAGAGAGTGAGAGAGAGAGAGAAAGACAGAGAGAGAGAGAGTGAGAGAGAGACAGAGAGAGAGACAGAGAGAGAGAGCAGACAGGAAGTGAGCTAGCAGCAGAAAAAGCTGGCTCACACCCTCCAGATACCACCAACCGGCTGCTGTAGGGGAACATAACTCATCTCCAGAGCTTTGCAAAATGTGATGTTTGGCCTAGAAAGGGATCATGATGCTGCTGAAAGGCCTGTTGACACGCAGCAGCAGGATTTAGCGTCTGAACAAACCGCCTGTGCTGATGTACGGGAGCTTGCTGAGGAGTGAATTGCTCACTTGTAAACGCAGCTTTTTCTCTTTGCCATTAATCTGTACAGCAAGTGTTAAACCGATCATTAACACACATACACACATGCAGGGATGACGACAACACATTTAACATCTCAGGAGATTCAGAGATGTGTGTGTGTGTACAAACATCACTTTCACACAGCCCTCAGCGATGATGACATGACTGGAGTCCACAGACTCCAGTCATGTCAGACATGTCAGGACACAAACACGTATTTACTTTCCTGACAAAGAATCAGACTGTAATGTTTCTGCAGGTACACAGTGTGTCTGTGCTGCTCTGTTTCAATGAACCATAAAGAAGCAGACCAGTAGTTCTGTATGTTTTAGCCCATTAATTATAAAAAACAAAATTACCTGCACTTCACATTAACTGCTGACCATTTCCAAAGCATATGCTCAGTTGTCAGATTTATTTACCGAGCCAAGTACACAAAGTCTTGCAGAGACTTGACACATCAAGTTTTTTTTTTTTGTTTTGTTTTGTAAAATTGTCAGATAGCCCCTCTCTCTCTCTCTCTCTCTGTTGCTTAGTTACACAGGTTTCTTTTAACTGTGTTGCTGAAGAGCAATATCTTACACTCTTACACGTTTATGGCCGCAATATCTTACACTATCTTACACTATCTTACACTCAGCGTTAGTGCTTCCCAGAAGCACATTTTTCTAAAAGGTCCTACTCCGAAGACAAGACAATTAATTATTACACATTACTGATGTTAAGTGGCTTCAAATCTTGATGTTTGTCTCATTGAAAGCAAAATAAACTGATGGCTGCTTGGAAGCTTATTAATTATTAATGAAAAAAAAACCAACAAAAAGCATTGAGAAAGGATTCAGCTTAATCCTTTAACATTTTCCTGGAGGAAACATTCTATATCGGTGATCTTAAATAGTGAAAATGCATTTATTGGTATATTTTCACCTGGGATCTCCCTAACAGTCACATATTTCTGTAAGCTCTTACACTGTACATTTGATATTCATTTGTTTGTTTTTTACACTTGACATCAATGTATATTGTGTATTTTCTATTATACCATCACTGTCACATTCCTATTAGAGTTTATAGTGTTTCTGATAGTGTCTAGTGATCTTACCATATTTCTACATGAACAAGGGGAAGTGGAGAAATACAGAGTACTCACATAAATATCACACACACCTGTCTGTTTCCCCTGAGTAGCAAATTAAACATTTACTTGGCAGCGATGTGTGTGTTTGTGGTTTGGTCTTATTGGCTGGTGTTACCCTGCAGTCCTCCAGGGATCTCTCTGTCTCACACACACACACACACACACACACACACACGCACACGCACACACACGCACGCACACACGACAACTTCTGAATCAAACATGAAGATTAATCTCTTTATCCTTAAAATCAATGTCGTCTTTGCTGCTGCCTGGGACTGTGTTGTTAAGTCTGTTCAGTTTTACTAAACCAATTACAAGCTAAAGTTGATAAGTCCTGGTATTTTGGAGCCATTAGTGGCTATCGTCCCGACACAGTAGGCAACTTACATAGATTAAACTTTCTTCTATTTGTTATAGGTCGTGAAAGGGAAAGGGGTAGGCTAGTGCTGAGAAGTATACTCTTTATCCTGAAAAGTTAAAGCAAGGATATTGATGTAAAGAAGAGTCTGCTTTTCTTTGTTTCTGCTAAATTTAATTTGTATGGCTTAGTGTTTGACTTTGTGGCGAATTCCTGTAAAATAAAACAAAATCCATCTTCTATCTCTTTCTTCCTAGCTTTATTTCTATCTTTATTCAGTACATTTTGTTGACCTGTACTTTTAGGTTTGCAACTTTAAGAAAGCTTAAACTTTTTTAGCTTTAAATTAAAGATACATTTAAAAATGGCTCATTTGGTGAAAATATAGCATGGATACAACATTCAGCAAAAGTTGAATGAGTCAAAATATGTCAAATTTTACAGAGGATTATGTTAGTGGCAAAAAAACTAAATTTGAATAAAACCGATTAAAAAAAGGCAGAGCCAAGGGCTAATAAATTAGTATCAATATATAAAAGAACTAGTTCTTTTACATCTTGAGTTATTTTATTATAGTTGAGCCCATGTATATGCGATTTTTCTCAAAATACTGATAATTACAAGCTAATAATGATTACAGAAGTCAGACTTTTGTATTGTATGTAGCTTACATTATATACTTTATAAATACGTGCTTGAAGTGGAGTGGTTATTTTGTAATTTAAAACACTTTCAAGCTTTACACTAAACTCAAAGTTTTCAGGTACAAACCCAAAAATGTAAATTAACTTATACTTAACTAGTAGCCTATAGTTAGCAGTTGTTGTGACCATAACCCTCAGCTTCAAATAAAACACCTGCAATGGAGACAGAACACAAACCTTTCTGACTCCCTAGTTCTAGTAAACAGGACACTTTATGAAGTTAGTCTGGGGCTTACCGCTGTTCTGTCGGTCTGAACCGACCCCGGGAGCAGGAAGACGAGCAGAGCCCGGCAGGTGAAGGTGAGCGCGAGCTTCATCCCTGCCACAGCAACCACGCGCCTTTTTCTCTTGTAGTTCCGAGGCGTCAAAGCGCAGCAGTGCGCGCGGAGCGGCCGCAGCCGGTCTGTGGATGTTAACTATGAGACGCGATCGAAACAAAGACCGGGTCAGGTCACGACTTCGCCGTCACCTCTTCAGACGTCACAGAGCTGCTCATGTTGTTGTGTAGTGGTCTCGAGCTGTTTCTACACGAGACCGCGCGTAAGAGCAGGTTTAAGTGCCGGCTGCTGCACGCGCAAATCACTCTCTCCCCGCCACAAAGTACGCCCACTGCTCATTTCCGGTGCACGTGCCTTAAACCAGCTGAACAAATGATGTCTTTTTTGACATGCTTTTAATAACACATTAAATTAACTTTTGTTTTACCAACAGAGGGAATAGTCTACTACTGTCCATCTATACATGTCGCCTAAAGTTTGCGCACTCATCACACCACATGTACCTTTTCATTACAGTAAAAGTCACTTGTGAAAGCTTAATTACAAACTCAGACTGATTAAAAGTTAAAGTTGAAAAGTGTGTCACATTTTCACTTTTATGCAAACTCCACAAACCTTTCTGACTTCCTATTTTTAGTAAACAGGACACTTTATGAAGTAAGTCTGGGTCTTGATGATGCGAGACAAACATTTGTATTCACACAAAGGTTACACCGTCGACCATGATTCTGCTCAATGTACTACTCCATTTTTGATCATCATATCAAATTCTCATCTTTCCTAGAGAGTTGTAGAGTTTTCAATTAAAATTTACGAGAGGATCTTTTCAATTTCCAAAATTCTGAACCCTATAAATAAATAAATAAATAGTGATGAACACTACACACTGCAAATGTTACATCAAACTTGGTATGACCATTTGAGATAAAAACCAATAAGAGTCCATTCAAACAGAATATGAAGGGGAACTCAAACTTTCTGCAGCCTGCGGTCTTAATCACCAGCCAATCATATAGACCAGCACTGACAGAACACACCTACACACGCACGCACGCACGCACGCGCACACACACACACACACACACACACACACACACACACACAAGCAAAAAAGACAGAAGACAAGAAGAGGTATTTTGTAAGGAAACTTTTATGTGTGCTTTGTGAAACTCACTTATCATTAGAGACAGAAGGCGTTGCAGTTTCCAGTACAGCAGATAAGGTTTGATATTAAAGAGTACAAAAAAAAGGAAAATCACAATTCCAGAGTTCATTTCTCTCCAACCTCGCAGGGAAAAAAAGAGAAATTAAAAAGAAACAAGCTTTTGGTCCAAGTCTTTTCTTCTCAGTTCCTTCCCTGTTTGTCCCTCCCTCTGTCTCCCCCTCCTCTCCCCCTGACAGCCAACAAACATGGAGAAATCTGCTCTCCTCTGTTTAATTTAGACAGGGAACTTTCGCAGAAAGGGCCGGATCAAATCCCACCATCTTTCCCCAGAACTCAGATATTCATCACATTATGATTGCATAGTTTTTTTTTTTTTTTTTTACATAACAATTTCCGTTTTTTTTTCCTATATTTTTTATTTGCACATAATGGAATGTTTACATAAAGACCCCTCCTTGATCCTTACCCTCCCTCCTTTCTTGCAGTAAATTTTCTTTCCCTTCTCTTCAGAGACAAATGAGGGGATGGGGGAGAGAGGGAGCAGGAAGTGGGAGAGTGAGGTAGGGAGAGAGTAAGAGAGAAAGAGGGACAGGGCTGTACCCACCAACAGGCACATTTTTTTTGTATGCTAATTTTTTTTCCCATTACTTCTACCATTTTCCAAAAGTCAAATTGGGAGTGCGCCACAGTGCCATTACCATAGTAACCAAAAAAAAGGAAAAAAGAAAAAAAAGATCCAGGAAGAACCTTCATTCAGTCAATCAAATGCATCCATGACATGACGTGTATATATTTCTGTATGTGTGTACGATTTCTGGTATATAAAAGTGGACTAACATCGACTACTACAGTCTCATCTATCGTATAAATGTATAGTTTCTTATTTAAATAAGCACCTGATGCCCACCCAGGAGAATAGTTTCACAGAAGCAAATATTTGTGGATAATTATGGTGTTGCCCGTCATGGGATTTATACAGGCCTTTATACAGCCTCAACTTCATGGCTACTAACTTCTTCCATGAATATTTTCCATTGCTAAAAAAAAACAAAAAAAAAACCTTAAGACTTCCGGAAGCTCAAACCTATCCACTGGTGAAACTGCTCTCTGTGTCGCTTTCATTGGCTTTTCAATTCTTCTGTTTTGTCATTTTATTTTGTTTTATTTTTTTTTTAATAAACATCATTCTGCTTTGCACTACTGGAAAGCCTCTTATCAATTATTCTCAACAACTGGGACCGTGTGTCATTCTTTGCACTGAAAAAATAAGTATGTACAGCGCTGAGCCCCGCCCTCCCACCTGCACCAACCACCGTCCCCACCCCACCACCCACCTGCTCCAGAAAACGAAACAAAAAAAAAAAAAAACAAATAAACAAAGACAGTAGGAGGAAAGAGCTGAGGTTAAACAGGTCACCTTATCCAGCAACACGGGAATTATGGGTAAATATGTAATTTTATCTCCCCTCCCTCCCCCCTCCCCCTGACCCCCACAGCATATATCTCTCTAGGATCTAATACACAAACCTCGCCAGTCACCACGTCAAACCCCACACCGGCCCGCTCCCCGCCTGACACCCTGAACCCCCCTGGCAAGAAGAAAAAAATTATAATAAAATAAACAAAAATTAGCATAAGTATCAGATTAGCTTGTGTCCCCCCCATGTCCTATCCCCTGTTCATCCCCTATTTGACCCAACAAAAGGCAGAGAGGGTGAAGCTATGGACCCGCACCACAGAGCAGCTGTCCCCCTGTCCCACAGCTGCCCCTGGATATGCCTGTTCATATAAAACTTTAATGAAAAATTAACCTTGATTACTCTCAATCTGTTTACGACATAATGGAGCTGGAAAACATTCGGCGGAGGCCAAACCTAACTACAGTTCAATCAACAAGCTCAGAGTCTTAAAAAAATCTGATGATTTCTAAACCGGCACACACAGGGGCACCTCACAACCACCACTCCAATTCCTCCAAACGTTCGATTCCTGGTGCCTCCCCTACGCGCAGAAGAACTCTACCTTCTTTCCCCTCTTTCTCCCCTCCCTCCCCCCTCCCCTCAACCCCTGATCTGTCCAGCCTTCCTCTTCCTCTTGCCTCCTCTACAGGTCGCTCTCTCCATACAGGGCGGTGGAGAAGGACATGTAGTCGAGGGCTCCGGGTACGGCATCAGGCCCTGCGTAGGGCGCCATGCGGGCGATACAGTACTCCGCCTGGTCGGGGGGGAGCTCCCTCCTCAGCTCCTCAGCTGTGATGTAGTTCTGATGGACACAGAGAGGGTGGTTCAGTGAGTGAGGTCCATAATTTACTTCCTGGCTCAACCACAAAACTACATCTGCAAACAATCATGTCTACAGGACCAATTAACTGACACAATTACACACACACACACACACACACACACACACACTAGCACTCACACTCACACACACACTGACCTTATCAGCAGCCAGGATCTTGAAGGAGGCGATGACCTGGTCTGCGGTGTCCGTGTCGGTCGTTTCCGTGGACATGAAGTCAATGAAGGCCTGGAAGGTGACGGCGCCGCTGCCGTTGGGGTCCACTATGCCCATGATGCGAGCGAACTCGCTGTCGCCCTGGCAACCAAGAAAGAAAAGGTTAACCCAGGACAGACAGCACTTTGTACTCACACACAGACGCAGACAGGATGTGACATGCAGATCTTCAAGTGTGTAAAACATCAGGACCGCCATGAAATAGACTGAGCTGGTGAAATGAGGCGATCGCAGTCCCGATATTTTATATTTCACACAATATCAGAGGGAAACACAGACAGAGGATGGCACAGACAACACACAACACTTACATACAAGTTGGATAGTCTAAATGAAAAGTGACAGTTTCCTTCAGTCTATCATCCACTAAGGCAGAAGTGCAGCAAGTACAGAAGCAACACAGACATGACAAAATAAAACGAGCAGAAAAGAGCATCAGGGAGAGAGAGCAGGGTGTCTGCAGGTGTCCAGTCAGATTTAGGACGTTACACTTACTGACACTAACACACTGAAAACCTATCATTGATTATTTAAAAAATCTAAATAGATTTTTTACAAAACTGTGCCTGTACTGGGTTCTGGTTCAAATGCAAAAACCTTTTCTGTAAAAAGATTTATACTATTAACAAAAAAAAAAAAAACTTCTCAAATGTATCAAATGTTCTTTTTTTCTTGGCATAAAGTTGCCATAACAGAACTATACATACACATTTTGGTCTGTATCACAGTTGAACATCCAGCCTTACTCATGAATGTGTCAATTTCTCATCGGAAACATATCGGAAGAGAAAGTCGATTTGCTGATGTCTCTAAAAGTACATTATGGGAAGCCCTCAAAGCATTTGTTCGAGGACAGATTATTTCCTATTCCGTTCAGTTGGTCAAAACAAAAAATGAGAGAGGAAAAGATATAACAAGACAAATTGTTCAATTGGATAAACAGTATGCAGTATCTCCTACTCCTGACCTGCTGGCTAAAAGGACAAGTGTGCAAACTGAATTCAATCTCCTCTCCACAGCCGAGACAACTAAATTAATAAATCGTTCCAGACATAAATACTATGAACATGGGGAGAAGATAGGAAGACAACTGGCTCATCAGATATATAACTGAAATTCACACCCGTTCTGGAAATACAACAAAAGACCAATCAGAAATAAATCAAGAATTCAAACAATTTTGGAGGAACCTATAACCCTAGAGGAGGATCCCTTAGCAATACGCAGCTTACAAAGTTCGAAAGCACCAGGCCCAGATGGGTATACACCTGAATTTTATAAGACTTTTGCTACAGAGGTGGCACCCTTCTCTTGAAAGTTTTTAATGAATCATCTGATAGAGGCTTTCTTCCAACAACGTTTTATCACGCAACAATCTCTCTAATACACAAAAAAGGAAAAGACCCACTAGAGGCAGCATCCTACAGACAAGTGAGTCTACTGAATATAGACAGCAAAATTCTAGCTAAAATATTGGCAATTAGATTAGAAAATGTACTCCCAACAATAATTCATGAAGATCAAACAGGTTTTATTCAAAACAGACAGCTGACCCATAATATACGCAGACTATTCAATATCATATATACATCCAACTCCGACTCACTCTCTGAAATACTGATATCACTAGACGCGGAGAAGGCCTTTGACAGGGTCGAGTGGGATTATCTCTTCTCGACCATGTCATGGTTTGGTTTTGGCTCAAAGTATATTTCATGGATCGAGCTCCTTTATGCATCTCCAATGGCTTCAGTACAGACAAATAAGATTAGATCTGAGTACTTCAGCTTAACACGTTCCACTAGGCAGGGACGTCCATTATCTCCGCTGCTTTTTGCACTGGCAATAGAACTTCTTGCAGTCTCTTTATGTGATTCAAACGAGTACAGTGGGATTCATAGGGGAGGCAAGGAGCACAAGGTCTCACTGTTCGCAGATGATTTATTAATATATATCTCTGACCCCTCTAAATCAGTCCCCGCAATAATCTCAATTTTGAATAAATTCGGACAGTTATCGGGATATAAAATAAATATTAGCAAAAGTATATTATTCCCCATTAAGACTACAAACGACCAACAACTCTTTGACAAACTGCCCTTCAAGATTTCAATTATTTATTTAGGTATTAACATTACCAAAACCTTTACAGATCTCTACATGGAGAATTTTCAAAAATTATTAGACATTACTTCAGGAGACTTGCAGAGATGGTCCCATATCCCCAAAACATTAGCAGGCCGAATCAACATAATCAAAATGACCATCCTCCCTAAATTTCTTTCTCTATTTCAATGTATTCCCATCTATATCAAAAAAGTTTTCTTTTATAGCATAGACAAAATAATTTCAGAATGTGTATGTGTATATATATTTATTTATTTAAAACCCTTTTTTAATGAACCCCCTTTATTTGTCTATTTTTCGTTTTGGGATATATAAGTTAATATAACTTAAATAACTTCTATATGTTATTGTGTACGTGTAAATGTGTATAGTGTCTGTATTACTGTTTGTTTTGTTCTATGTGAAAAATCAATAAAGAGAGTTGAAAAAAAAAAGAAAAAAGAAAAAAAGAAAGTCGATTTGCAACTGCATTCAACACATGATGCCAAAACTCGTTTCAGGCTTTGAATTTGACGAACTAAATTGAGTTAGGATATTCTTGGACCTGCAGACACCCTGTGAGAGCATCATGCCAGCAGCAGTACCAGGCTGTTTCCCGTAGAAATGAGTAGAGCCCGGAAATCATCTGAGACCATCTGTCCTGATCGCTTCTGTGGGCCGCCACAGCACAGCAAAGGCCGGGGGGGTTGACAAGGATGAAATAAGAGATATACAAGTGGCAGAGAGGAGGAGGAGGAATGAGAGGATGAAAAGAAAGGAGCGGATGGAAGGGTGATGACCAGAAATACAGATATCGAAAAGATGTAGAGAAAGTGAGTTATGTTTGGGAAGGTGAAAAAAAAAAAAAAAGATAAAATGCACAAACAGTTAACAGAGCCAGTCTCGGAGCAAAGTAAAACCTGACAGACAGAGGAGGGCGAGGTCTGCTCAGAGAGTGAGAAGGAGCCCAGTGGAGCTGAAGCAGCACAAAGCAACAGAGACCCCCGGTGGACAAACAGGGACGCAACATCTCTGCCCTCCATGCTGATGGACTCGAACCCTGCCTGACTCACAAAGTTCATCAACAGCCTCAGAGCAGGAGCGCCGACCGATCACTGACCAGTTTTTATAACACATGTCCTCACAACAGGTTGACAAATTAACATGACATAACATAAAAAACATGATCAAGGACACAAAAAAATAATTTAAGTACAGCAGAAAATTGGTGATGTCATGTTACGTTCAAGTGTTTTGGCAGCTGTGGGTGCAGGAAGACATCAAAGTAATTTTGGGAATATATTCAGACATAATTAATTATCTTTGTCATGCTGTTCTGGCAAAGTGGATATTTCTTTTAATAAGTGAAAAAAGGTTCTGCATTTTGCCTGGTAAATGTTTTTCATCTGAAAATTAGCAATCCAGTTTTATTTATATTCCAGCTGTTTTGTCTACAGTGAATTCAATAACAGAGATTCTGATCTTTTAAAGACAGACTTCACTATCTCACATGTTTGTTGAAGGTGTATGTTACAAGTTACAGAACTAACCAGTAAAGATATGGCTTTCAGATAAGTGAACTGGTTTAACTGACAAACACTGTTTCTACTCAAAACACCTTCACAAACATTAAATGGCATAAATGAGGTCTGTTTTAAGAAAAGACTCAAAACCAGGAGAAATCATAAAACCTGTACAATCCAGATTGGTGCCGAAATGATTTGTCATTAATTAAATTAACGAAAAATAAAATCAACTATTTTGATAAATGATTCATCAAGTTATTAAGTAACATTTTATATATCATGTATTTATGATATTAATCAAGGAACTAAAATTACTGCCTCATGGTTGTTCGCCTCCACCAACCAGTCTAGTTGCAGTTTACATCCATATCCGTCCATTAGTGTAGGAATTTGATTTATGGCAGAGGCATAAAAAAATGATAGTGTAAAAACATCAATAATGATAAATCATCAATAGCTTCAGCTCTGTTTGAGAGAAAACATGTTGAGGAGGTGAATGTGACTGGCAGTGATCTCTGCTCTGCTCTCCTGCTCACAGGCCTGACAAACACCGACTCTTTCCCTCCGCCCTGTCCTGGAGCTCCTACCTGCTTGTCGTTCTCCACATCGTAGCCCAGACTGATCAAACAGGCCTTGAACTCCTCGGCCATCAGGGCCCCACTGTGGTCCTGAGATCAGCCAAACACCCAATGACAGAGCGCCACGTCATGAGGATGAACCAATCGCAACACAGGGATGGTGGTGGATGGTGGTGGATGGTGACCATGCGATCCACAGCATGCAAGGAGAAGATGAGGACAACGGAGGACGCACAGACAGACAGACATTCACGGATGTTTAGACAATGTCAACACACACAACTCAACAGGCAAACAAGATGGACCTGTGAAGACCAACACACTGAAAATAACTGGAAACTTTTTCAACACATGCACACGTGTCTGTATGAGACAACACATGGGAGTTACTTCTGAAAATACATTGAAAAGTTACATTAAAAATTCATGTTGTAAACTCAAATGCTTTCTGATTAATAATTGAGTAGGATAATAGTAACTGGGCTACATTCAGCCCCACAAGCTGAAACAGTCTCAGATGACATAATAACACCTAATAACACCTATTAAAAGAGGTTAACATGTTAACGTCTTTCTGTGTGGCGTTCCTACAAATTTAAAAGATTGTGATTCTGAGGTATTCAAAGATGTGTTGTGCACCCAGACACACCGATGTGATAAAAAAAGACTGGAGTGACCACAGCTGGATGGGTAAGTGACCACAGAATCCTGGAGTGTTGGTGAAACACCATAACAGACAGTAACATGAACCAGTGACTGACACACTGACACACACACACACACACAGGTGTGAGATGGTGAATGATGGGGGTGTCATTTTTCATCCTTATGAGGTTACAAGATTTATGACTTGTCAGGTTTGACAATGACCACAAAACACAGATGTCTGGTGACATATTGTGCTTTTTACACTCAGTTCAGCACTAGTTCTGTACAGTGAAGCAGCTAAGCTACACATACTGCCCTCAACAAGTTCATATTCCTATCAGAGCATAAATCTGTATCACCAGGGAAAATATCTCACAAAGCAAAGTGCAACCTAAAACAGCAGATTTACAACAGAATTGTTACTGTAACAATCTTTCAATAGAACTTAATGAATAAAATCGAAGTCTTTTCTCTCACTCTGTGATTGGATTCCCTCATCATTTGCTCCGTCTCTATTTGCCTGTATGTGTTGAAGTACTTTCTCTTCTCTCCTCTGCTGATACCTAAACACAGCCTCTACTGACAGGCACACAACGTGTTCTCAACATGTGCTCGCCTGTGTAAAACATCAGGGTGGATACTCACACGTTTGGTTCCTCTCTCACCCCCGGTTAAGGTCTAAACATTCATTCAGTCATGTTATACATAAATATAGAAAAGACTGTTTCCTCACATGACACAGAAAAACACAAAATGTTCAGACAGATCCAAGAGGTCAAACTATTCAAATCAACTATTAAAATCAACTCAGTGATTTCAGGAAATTAAGACCTCTTGGTAAACTAGTCTGAACTTGATTCTTTTGACATGATGTACAGAATATTACACACTATATAACAATAACATTTAAGCCAAGAGTAAAACAAGTATTTGGGTTGAGAGCTAAAGGTGATCTTTTATATATTAGCATGTATTTGTATTTACTGGTATAAAGTGACATGCATGCATGTGTCACATGACATATGTATGTATTGGTATGGATGTTTTATTGAGCTAAATTTTTATATGAACATTTAAATCAATACTTTGGTATATATGCTCAGGTATAGCTATGTTAAAACAATACCAACAAAGAAAAAAAAAAGAAAAAAGAAAAAGATACTTCCCTTCCAACCCAAATACTCACACACCTGACAGTAACATTAACGATATGACATAGTAAGTACAAAAACTACATAACAAGTGTGGTAAACAGAGCTCGGGCCCCTGACCTTGTCAAAGTGGTTGAAGGAGGCACGGTACTCGTAGAGCTGCTCCTGGCTGATGCCCTTGGCGTCACGCGTCAGGATCTGGTTCTCGACCTCATTGATGGTCCTGGCGATAGTGGTCAGCAGCTGCTCCCAGCCCACACGGAGGTGCTGCAGGGAGGGGGGGAGAAAAAGGAGGGAACAAGGGAGAGAGGGAGTGGAAGAAGGAAATGTTATGAAATGTTACAGTGTCTTCAGCACTGACAGCAGCAAAGGAACAAACATTGACAAAAACGAGCAGCTCTTACGTCCTTTACCAATAACTTCAAAAAGATGCACAAAGACACCATGTGGACCGTGATGAATGAACAGTTGAGGTCATGAAGGTCTTTGGTGTGTGTGTGTGTGTGTGTGTGTGTGTGTGTGTGTGTGAGAGAGAGAGAGACAGAGCGTGTGTTACCTCCATTGTGTAGGAAGTGTACTGGTTGTCGAAGATGAGGGCCTCCTGGATGAGCTGGTGGAATCCCTCCAGCTTGTTGATCTCAGGCATGTAGGACATGATGTTCGTCTGGTACTCCTTCAGGTTGGTCAGCTGGTCCTCCAGAGTGCCGTTCATTTCAATGGATATCCTGCCAATTTCCTGCCGACGCAAACACACACTATTTTACTGTCCTGTTGACCTCAACCTGTTGAACCTACAGTTCACATGCAGCACAGTGGGGAATCTCATGAGGACACTGAAGCAAGACTCCACCCATTTATAAAAGTCTTCAACCATCTCTGTGAAACAATATTGGTGACCAGAACCTCATTGATGAGCACATCACTACTGGTGTTCACAGCGACCAGTTGCAGCAGAGGAAGCCTGAACGTAAAGACTGTCATGTGTGCTCCAAGGCTGTCTGACTGTGCTGTCAATCATCCACATATTCCGTTTTGTGCAGTAGGTAGAGAGAACGCCTGCAGTCCTCTTGGTGTTGTCCGCTTGTGTTGTTGTGAATAGTTGTATGTGAAGCAGAGTGCATGAAGACATAACAATGTAGGATATCTCTGAGCAGAGGCAGATGTGTGTGAAATGTGACGCATTCCAGGCAACCCCCCAAAGATTCACCCCTCCTCTGGGACTAGTTCCTTTCCCACAGCTGTGAACTAGCTGTGAGGACACTTGCTTCTCTCACCAGATACCAAATGTCTAGTGTTTACATTTTAAGACAATTAAAGACCTTTTTGGAGGAGGCAGAAGATAAAACTGGATTAACAAGTGACTGCTAATGGCCCTGGAGAGCCGTAATTGAGGTCCACACAGTAAAAGTAGATTGAGGCAGCAGTAGACTAGAAGACCTTTCTGTTAAAAGATCTTACTCTTTAACAAATGAATCCTTTTATAATGTTGTCAGACACTTATAACAATCTGAACCTGTCCGTGTCAAAAAACATTACATCTTAGTGGAGGTACTTTGACACAGACTGCTGCACCTTTGATCCTCAATAGTTGACTGATTGCAAAGGTTTTTGTCCCCATCAATCATTTACACCCAAAAACATGCAACAATAACAGTGACAACTGGCTTCTATTCAACAATGTTCCCAGAGGGGGCGTGAGCGTTGACACTGCCCCTGGGAAGGCAAACAAGTCCCTCTGTCCCAAAGTTTCCCTATAAAAAAACAGCCTTGGAATACAACTTCAGAGTCCCTTCATTCCTTTGTTGCTTGTTCTACCTCAGTTCAAGTTATTTCTATTCTTAAGTTAAATTAAGTTGTGCCTTACAGACACTCTTGACTGATCACCCAGAGAAATGGTTGTTAAGTTTTATTGACTGACTTATTGATGGACGAATAATTAAAAAAGTTCCACATGATGATTCTGATTAACACCATATTTCCCCAAATTGAGCTAATTTTCCCTTAGACAGGGATTTAATCCAAAACTAGCGACTAATCAGAATAGTAAGTAAATAAAGACTATGAATAAGCAAAATTAGAAACATGCACAGAGGAGCTGACCTATCTGAAACTCGTGACTTGTGCCAGTCCAAACTCTAAGAATGGTCCAGCACGAAAGCTCCTAAATCTCTATGAGCTCTATGAGCTCACTGTTTTACAATGTTGGCCTGAAAACTGTGACAAACTACACACAGCTGAGCAAAGATAAACTGCTTCAACACAATGGTTGAGCACTTGGACTGTTCACATGGGCTAATCCATTACCTCCATTTTGTCCTGTATGTAGGCACCGACCGCGTTGGCCTGAGTGGCAAACTTGGCTCTCAGAGTGTCGTTGGAGTTCTGCTTGTTCAGCTCCTCCTGCAGGGCGTTGTCACGCAGTGGCACCATCGCCATAGCCTACAGACAGACGCACACACACACACACACATTATAAAACACTAAGAACTGTAATATAAAGCATCTGTAACTGCACTTACACACACACACACACACACACACACACACACACACACACACACACACACACACACACACACACACAAAGCACCAGCAATCTGTGGCTCACTGTACTTATGTTGGCAAATATTGCTCTATGCAAATAAGTCAAAAGTGTGTTTTTCATTTTTTAAATACATTTAGGACAAGGATTCTTTCTCATGGACACTAAAAGCATTTTAGGGCAAAAAACTAAAAACATTCTTGTGAGCTCAGACAGCAACCTACCTTTTCCCATTTGCTGTCGATGCTCTCAGGTGTGATGGTGGTGTAGGGGTTTGCTCCACTCAGCTTGATGCCGTTGCTCTGGGCGATCTTCTGCACCTCGGCCTGGATGGACTGGATGGCCTCTCGTTCCTTGTTGGCCTCTGACAGGGTGGACTTGAACTGCTCATGGGCTGTGATCAGACCCTGAGGGAGGAAACGTGTTTGGTTTTAAATCCAACAGACAGGATGTCAGATATAGTTTACATCTTTGTGTGTTGTTGTCTGCCTTGTTTGGAGATATAAATGTTCATTTGCTGGACTCAGAAACATTTTTGCTTTGTTTTTATGATTTGCATAATGTGTTGCATGTGTCTGGACCACACTGTCCAGTCTCCAGTTACCTGAATCTCCTCAATATTGTGGACAATGAACATGTCCTGCAGGTCCTCCATAGCTCCCTCCATCCAGTTGTTGAAGGGCGCCGCTCTCTTGGCGTACTCCAGGTAAAGCTCATCTATCGACTCCAGCTGCTTCTCTGTCCTCTGTTGGCAACATAACACAGAAGAGGGGTTTATTATTGTGCTGCTGTTAGTGCTTGATACTCACAGCTGCTTTAAGACAGATTAAATATTTGCGTTGCTTTATTAGGTATTAGGGCTGAGTATCATTTGAATTGTTCTATGCTTGTGATGATAAAATGCCTGATCTTTATGAACATGTTTTTCTACTGATTCCTTTTACAAGTGAGAGATGTGTCAGTTTCCCATGATCTTACAGAAGTCAGCCATGTGAGGAGCTTTATTTCTTATCGTTTCATCAACATCTGCTCAGAGTCTCTGGTACCAAACACACATAATAGACGGACATGCAATGATGAGATCACAGACAGAGTCATACCTCCAGTGACTCTTTGCGGCTCTGGGTGAGGGCTCCCAGGACGTCCCACTGATCGCAGATCTTCTGACAGCGAGCGTTGACACTGGCAGAGTCGTAATAGTCCAGCTCGCTGGAAAACACACAGAAGAAGAGAGCAGTTTACAGGCTTCACTCAACGTATCCACAGATCCATGATTCACTGACAAAAAGGCACAAGGTTTTTCTTTCTACTAATGTCACTGTTATATGCAATATATATGGAGTCAGGTTCCCAGCTGCTCCTCTTTATTTTCTCCCTCCTTACTTGAGCTCCTGTGCGATGGCGGCAATCTGCTCTACTCTGTCCTGATGTGCTGCCAGGTCGCTCTCAAATGCCTCGTGTTTCCGTAGCAACGCCTTGACCTCTGACAGGGTGGAAGTCTCGTAGTCTTTCTGGGTCAGCATGGCCTCCTTACCTGCACATATGTCAAAATTATTTACTCACCTAAAATTTCATTATCCTGGCAGTCACACTATGACTGTCAGTCTCTTCAAAGCCAAAGAGAAGAAGCCAACAAAACAACAACAACAGGATACTTGAGAAAATAGGTGGAAAATTTGTACTTTAAGTGTGTTAGCCACTTTGGGCCATGTCTAAAATATCACCTACTCTCTTTATGAGAAAGACTGACTGGTTGAATAAAGATCAAAGCTATGTTCTGTTTGTTTATTCACTCCAGTTTAATAAAAAGGTGCAGCAGGATGAAGAAGACAAACATTTGAAGAGAGATTCTTCATCTTGAAATTGAGGCATGATTGTTTTTTCGAAAAACAAGATCGAACTTGATACCAGAAAGGTGACTGAAAAAGTTGTTCATCCTGTGCGAATGTGTGTGATTGTTATGGCTATAGAGATCATATGGAAACCAGAATTTAGATCACAGGTTCCCCAGCTCATCAGGAGCAATGGGATGCACCTGGGATCTCCCTCAGCTGGTGGCAATCAGCTGAGAATCGCAATCTGCTGGGAGGTTATATGAGGACGTTTAGTTTCCTTGTTCATTTGGGTTGTTTGCTGTCAGAGGGGCAACACCTTCAGTTGGTTCTCTGAGCTTTGTGTTGTTGGTTTTGCCTATTCTACGAATTTCTCATTTGGCCATTTTTTATTTACCCCCCTTCTCTGTGACTTCCATTATCTTTTGGTTAAGGCCCAGTTCTTCTGTTACTCTATCCTTTTGATAGATGTAGTGGGTCATGGTTGGGAACTGAATTCCCACAGTTACCTTTTAGAACCCAAGGACCCATTTTGTTGCAGTGCTTAGGATTTGTTTTGTTTTTTTTTTTTTTGGGGGGGGGGGGGGCGCGTAACGGTGATTATAAAACATTCACATACCATCAGTCCAGGATTCATGGATGGCAGCCTTCTGGTGGAACTTCTCTGCCAGATGCTCCAGTCTCTCCAGACGTCTGATCTCACTGAGAATCCACTCCTCATAGCCCTTTTCTGCTCCTTCCAGAGTGTGCCATGCTCCGTTGATATCCTGAGACCAGAGAGCAGGAATTACTGATATAAGTCCTTCACTGCAGAATACAGTGTGGCATCTGTTTCTTTGCCTGCATTGTTAATGTACAGTACAATAAGACCCCCCTCCCACTGCTGTAAACCATTTGAAATTGAACTGTACAGAAAAGTATGAATGAAATGGTGTGAAAGTAAACTGAACTTGAGGCTGATCCAGGGTCATATAACTGCAAAGGGAAACTTTTTGAATCTGAGGACTTTAACATTTAATATAATATTGTTAAAATGGCTCAAGCACAACATTGCTTATCAACATACCTGGTATAAGATCATTTTTTACTTTCATATTTGACAGCAAAGAGCATTTTTTATGAAACGTGACTGCATGTGACTTTGACCTTAGCCAGTGGTGAGAGAGGGGACTGAAGACCTGGCATAAATCAATCGCAACAAATAACTTCAGACTGTGAGGCCTCAGTTAGCGAGGACGAGTTTCTCATGTATCCACTTTATGATTGTGACTGAAACAAATACAATAATTTTACATTTAAAAAAATCTTTTTAATTCCAGGTTTAAGTGTAGTGGTGAATCAGACTCGTCATATCAGTGTATCTGCACATCCATTTGTTTGGAATATGAATTCCAAATTGTCTGCAACAAACAAGCAAAACATTCAAACGTCTCCGGACTTTGAAAAGTTGTCATTCAGATTTACATGGTTGTTTATGAGCTAATGAGTTATATAAATTCTGTCTGAATACATACAGACACCATGCGTCCTTCTGAGGGCATGAAGGCAGGTCTGTTGCTGAGTCTCAGTTTAGTCTGCAGAGTGTTGAAGCTGATCTCCAGCTGACATTTCTCTTGGACCTGAAGACAGGAAGAGAAAAGTTGGCTCAGTGTTAGTGAGCAGATTCAGCAAACAAAAACCTCTTACCTCGTCAAATGACACAAACGAGCGGATGTAAAGACGAGCTACTGAACACCAGTGTGGCAACATTCGAAAACTGCAGAGAGCAAGTGAACGTAAACCTTTGGTGGTTTGTGGACACAGCGGTAGTCTCGGAAGTCCTCCTGTTTTGCCTGCATGTCGTTTACAGTTTTCTCTTGGGTTCGGTTCTCCAGCCAGGGGATGGTCCGACGGATCCACTCCAGCAGCTGGAGGCAGAGGGGAAAACGAGGAGACACAAGTCAGGACAAATAATCGAGTGAAACGCAATTCATTTATAAAAGTTCTTTCCACAAAGTCTCGAAAGCAAATGTAGCTTGATCACTGTATCTGTAATGTAAGGTCAGGTAAATGAATATATGGAACCCAACGGATCTAAAATCAAGAGCTCTAATCGGCACTGGTGTAAACGGGCTGAAAAGTTTGTTACTCACGTCACTGGCCAGTTTCTCGTAGTCCTCCATCATCTGCTCATTCTCCTGGTTGACAGCCAGCACTTTGCAGATACGGTTTGCGGCTGTCTCAGCCTATCAGGAAACAGAGCGATGAGTCGCACTCGTAGTGACGGGATCAAACACTGTCACAGTCCACTCACTGTGCCCAAAGCTTAGTGAGAGCGTTCACTGCAGCTACATATTTCAAACACAATGCTGCACTTTAAAGTCACTAAACCAAACATTAAATAAGTGTCTGTTGCTTGTTATTAGTAGCTCAACCTGCGATTTCATTACCACTGTTATAATAAGAGTTTTTGCTCTCCAAATTTGTGCATACAAACTCCACACACAGGCAGTGAATTGGAATAAATGTAAACACAAGTTCAGACACGTTATTAAGAAAGTGCAAAAAGACAAAAACTCGTTGCATCTGACTAAGATAAACATGCTCTAGCTGCTGATGGTTAGTTCAATGTGCCAGAGTAAATCTGTGTGTTTTAAAGCTCCATGCTTCTCCCGTCACAACTCAGGAGTCAGTCCATACATCTAGTTACAGGTTCATGTTGCGCTGCAGTCCGCATCAGTGGGTCTGCCTAGGATATTACACTACTGTACCACTGGAAATAAAAAAAACAGTACACACTTTGACATGTTGATATATTCTATGCAACAAACTTCCTTTGTTTGTTCATAACATAAATTTCTAATATTTCACTTTTAAGTTTAAGCATGTCACATATATATATACATATATACAAAAATCATATCTTATACCAAAACAAACATTTAGAGTTGACAAGTGTTAATAGCTGGAAAGAAACTGGTGAGACATTAACAAGTGTTTCCCCAAAACAGGTCTGGTTTCCCAAACCCACATCAGTATAATAATTCTTCATGTCATATTGTTCTCCATGGGAGAAAATACACATTTCTGTATGTACATGTATTTTAGATTGTTTTAGATGTCCAGCTGGGATATTCAGAAGAAAGTCAACGTTACACATGATCCCACTGGAAACTCCAGAGCAATTTGACACTAAAAACACCAATGACAGTCCCAGTATAGGACAGCATGGTATTCATTCAGTCTGCAAGCTCTCTGACACTCATTATAGAACATCACAGTACTGACATGAGTTTGGGAATTTAAGTCCAGACCATAAAGTAAATCTCTTTTGGAGAAACAGGGTCAATGTCCAAAGCACCGAAACAGAAGCATCGGAAAGCGTTTGTTGTTCCCATCATGAGAAATATTTCCTGACTTTTCCCTGAGTTTCTAAAACTATGCTGAAGAGCGTCTGTGCCTGTAAAACTGTAACTGACAGTCTGAATTCCTCTACAGTTGGATCCAATCAGGAGAAAGAAAAAGCAGCTGAAAAGCTCCATCTAACAAATGTTGGGGAAACATCCCAGTGCATCCCTGTGATCCGAGTCATTTTCTGATACCAGCTGATCTTTACTGCATTCCCCAGAAAACTGCTCTGTCACTGTCTGGATATATGTCTCTAAAACATATGACTAATGGAAACCCTTATATATTTTTTTTTTTGGTTTGTTTTGCTGCAGCAAAGTGTTAGTGTGAGTATGAAGCGTGAGGAGCTCACCTTCTGTGCACCAGAGAAGGCATGATAGAAGCAGGATACATAGGTCATTATGGCCTTCTCATCCGGCCTCAGCGTACCCACGATGTCTACGCATCACCCAGCAGGGCAGAGAGAGGTCGACAGAGAATGGTAAACAGAGAGAGAGAAAGAGACAGAGTGAAGCCGAAGCTACCCAAAGCTACACGGTCCTCGCTCCCTGCAGGGTGTGAGGGCAAAGGGAGCTGGCAAGAGTTGGTCGGGGGGGAGAGAGTGGCCCCCTCTTTAGGGGACGAGGACAGGGGGACGAGTGTCCTCTTGAAGAGAGTTGAGGGACACTGAAGCCACAAGGTCACGGTCGAGACACAAACGCACAAATCGGCTGTTTAATCGAGCTCATTGGGTCTGTGTCGGGATCAATCCACTCAAAGCAGCTCATTCAAACTCTGAAGCAGGTCTTTCATTTAATTTGGTTCATTTAGCACAAATCAGGCAGCACAACATGACTGCACTGAGGTCTGAAACTACAAGACTGTGTCATCCTCTGAGCGAACTGCAGTTTGTTAGGACAGAGAAAAAACTTTAAACAACCACAACTGTCCCAGAGGAACTAAACATGTCCATTAACTGATTCACAAACATCAACAACTTTGATAATCATCAGTTATAAGAGTCAGTTATCAAATGATAAATACACTCTGGTTCCTAAATGTGAGACTGATACATTTTGTATGATTGCAAATCTTTGTTTTGTTTTTTTTAAGTTGTGCAATACAGCTCATTTGGAGAAATCCTGCAGAGTTCAAGGAACTGGGGCATCTGTCACCATTTTATTTCCTGACATTTTACAAACCGCAAGACTAACTGAAAAATAAATGACAGAATAATCAAAAACCAATATAATCATTAACTCCAGCTCTAGGTTTAACATGGATATCTTAGCATCTTAGCTTAGCATATATATACATATATGTAAATAAAAAAAAAAAACAGTGATCCAGTAGAAAGTGCTAAAAAGTTTAGTCTGAACTTTGATAACAAATCATAAATGCTTTCTAACTCCTAATAAAACACACTGCAGTTGGAAGAGGACTTTGACACAGTTTCAGGGTCCCGGCAAATTTGAATTAGAATTTAATTTCACAGCAGATGTTGAATAAGCTGATGCTTTATGTGAACAGGATGTAAGTAAATAAAGTGGAATGCTGGAAAAAGCAGTAAGTCTGGAGATTTAAGAGTTTGTTTCTACACACAAACTTTCTCTGTAGCTACTGACTTCATGTAAATAATTCAAGGATTAAAACGAGAACAAGCTGTACATGGAACTAGTTCTTACACACACACGTACGCGCGCACGCACACACACACACACACGATCTGTCTATTTGTCTCACACCTCTCCCCTGAGACTGCAGAGGAACACAAACAAGTTCTGAATGAGCCAGAAAATTAATTAGAGGAAGAGGAGCAAAACAAGAGACGCATCAACTTGTTTCCTGTCACAGGCCTACAGGGAGAGGAGATGGGTGGGGAGAGGGGAGGAAAAATAAGAGAGGAGGTGGGGAAGCAGAGAAGGGAGGAGAGAATCAAGAGATGGGAGGGTAGAAAACAGGAGGAGTAGAAGAGGGAATAACAGGAAAGGACAAAATAAAACTAAACTCACAGAATCTGTTATGGGCTTAAAGTTGAACCCCTGAACCTTCAAATGCCGACACTCTTTTCTTTACACAAGATGCTGCTGTCCAGAAAGCACCAACAGGTTTATTTTACACTGCTCTTTATCTTTATCATAACAATTATCTGACTTGCAAATGTATGCCCCTCAGTCACATAACACACCTTCTCCACTCTTTGCTTTCAAAACACACCCTCAGTTGGACAGGCAACATATTAAATCAGGGGTGAGGGCTCACAAGAAGACTGTGCTTCATCTTCAGGGGTCAGAAACCAAAAGGCCACTGCTCTAAAAAGGAGGAAATCCACCTTCTACTGCTGAGGGTTCACTACTTCGTGAATATTAAGAAAAGACAATTTTTCAGGGAAATATACTAATAGTAATAATACATTACATTAAATGGAACTACTTTTTATAATTGTCGTTCATCTGTTAAGGATCTGGATCAAAACCTTTTGCAATGTCTACCTATGGAAGTGGCTTTAACATTTGTATCAGCTAGAAAACCCCCCATTCCTCTCAACTGTATAGAAATTCTGCTGAAAACACAGACGGATGTACACAACCTGACCGTGATTAATCATTAACATCTCTGCTTTATTTATTTTTTAGGGTATTTTTATTTTATTCTGTGAGAGAGAGAGAGCGAGAGCGAGAGCGAGAGCGAGAGCGAGAGCGAGAGCGAGAGCGAGAGCGAGAGAGAGAGAGAGAGAGAGAGAGATGACATGTGGGCCACGAGTTGGACTGGAACCTAGGCCGCTGCAGTTGGCACTAAGCCTTCATGGTACACACTCTACCAGGTGAACCAATCTCTGCTTGATTTTTTTTATGGATAACCTTTCCTAAAACAGCATTACCCACAGGCTCAGCTGCACTCCTCTGCAGCCTCGTCAGACTCACTGCTATGACAACACATCACAGCACCACAGAGGACAGAGCGTTTACTGCTTTCAGCAGCAAAGTTACATTAGCACCGTTTGTGTGCGTTTGTGTCCCGACAATAATCCAGTGTCTTTGTTGAAGCCCAGGTCTTAACAGCTGTTGAGAGAAGTGACGCCATGCTGGACAGGAAGCAGCCCCTTGTTAGTAACAGACGGTTAAAAGGTCAAGGAGGAGGGGTCAGAGGGTACCTTCTGTGCTCCAGAGAAGGCATGGTAGAAACTGGACACATAAGTCATTATGGCTTTCTCATCTGGACGAGCAGTGTTCACAATGTCTACAAGGCGGGGGGGAGACCATGGTTATGAACACTCACACAAACACATACAGGCAAGACAGGGGACATGTGATTATAAACAACATGACACACATATAGGAACATACATTCATACATACAAGCTGGCAAACACAGACACACACATAATAAGCCGCTGTAGCCATTAACAGCCATTCAGGATGAGGAGAGCTTGATCGTGAGTACAGGCACACACAGAATAACACTACTGTGCATACAAGGGTCAGACCCATATAGTAGTTTACTAAAACACTTCAGCAGTGAAGGAGTTTCCTCCCTGATCAAAGCTACATAAAAAGTTGAAAATAAATAGGCTTTTGTGCATGTGTGTATTTTACATGTATATATCCTCATTATTATTTTATTGTCAAATCTTCTTTTTTTTTTTATTTTTTTTTTTAAATGAAATGCACTAAAATATCCCAGTGTTAGTTTCCAAACACTGGGAAATTTCAGAATAACATCCTGCAGGGAAACACTTTAGCTTTTTTGACAGTCATATTTTCAAATGTAAAGACTGAATATCAACAAATGACTATCTAAATATCAGCATCAGCCCTCAGGGCCGATATTGGTCGACCCCACATACATACAGATAAAGACATTAAGACGCATTCACACATTTAGACATGTGCTTTACAATCCAAAGCATTAAAGGCGACAGAGGAGGAACAAGGACATGACGGGAAGGGACGGAGGCTCCACTGATCCTGAGGATGACACCTCTTCATCTGCTGTAACAGCTCATGTACAGTAACGGGTTCAACAGTGGGTTTGGAAATCAGTGGCCACATGTACATGCACATCAACACTGTGACTGTAATGGAGGGGAGACAATAATTACAGTCGCTCAAGAATGACGGTCACAATGATTGTGATCATGCTGCTGGTCAGAGAACAGCTACAGTCTTTTGCAGACATATTTACAGCTTTACAGCAAGGAGGATTTAGGTGCGTTTGATTTTGTGCAATTTAAGTTACGTACACCACAACATACGGATTGCATGAGATTTATATGAAACAATCTGAACCGCAGCTGTTTCAGTGTTGTGGAAATTCAAATATAAATGAGAATAATACAGGAGTAAACTACTGCCCACATACTTTATATGGGCAACAGTCACTTTGCTGTGTGCATGTAAACCAAGCCAGTTAGTGAAAACTCTCATACAGTGCAGTGGATTACAGTACACACGACAATTTACAACAACACAGTATCATTTACAAACACAGCTGGTTCACAGCACACTTCAGGCTTACCTTCTGCATCCAACATTTTAGGAATGTCCAGGTGCTTCTCAGCCACCTCGAAGGCATTGTTCAGATTGGTCACTGGGTCATCCTAAACAACCAATCGCAGAGCCAGAAGACAATAAACTTGCTAATTAAGAATTGGTAAGTTTAGGTTTAAGTTTGTTATTGTCAGCAAGTTCAATGTTTTTTTTTTTTCTTTTATCACTGGTAAAGTGGAAGTTAACTGCGTGTTTGCTTAAATAACTTCAAATACAGTGTGTGTATGTGTCTACCTTTCTGAGGCTGTCGTAATCGATGAGATCAGGCCTGTGTCTGTGGATCAGAGCGTTGAAGGCGAGACCATCCTTCCAGCTGTTAGACAGAGAACAGATGAGCTGAGCGTTAGGCGGAGGGGGGTGGTAACATGACACGAACATGACTTTTTGGCTGTGATTTGTACGTTTTTCTGCTCTACAAGTCCCCATCATCACAGCTAGCAGCCCTAAAACTCCTCTTCATTGTGACTTTGAACTGAATTTTTAACTAAAACCACACCTCTGAAAGACCTTTTTTTGTCTTCATGAAAATGCTAGTAATTTGGTTTTTGCATATAACCTGACCTTTGTATGTGCTGTATACTGTCATCTACAAATGGACAGGTACCACACAACAACAGTAACCGACAGTGACAGTACATTTACTGTCATGTCAGTCTACTGTAGAGCAGAAAAACATGTTCCAGTTTCTCCAACAGGGGGCGACCTTTCTACACAATTAATGTAGTTTATTACAGGAATATTTTATATTGCTGAGATAGACTACTGAGATTTCATTCAGCAACACTTGTCTATGTTGGTACATAAATCCATATTCCCAAACATATTTATTAATATACAATAGGGTGTAGCCAAGCTGCTCCCTGACAACAGAGTTCCTGTGTGTGTTCAGTGCAAATTGTGTAAATCTTTGTTTGTGTGTGTTTAACAGACCACAGTATCAGTATCTTTTTATTTTACATATTGAACATTGGGAAGTTGGGTCGTCCAGCTCTGACATCATGACAGTTCCTGCAGATCTCAGATAAGCATAACAAATTTTATCACTGGAGAGTTTTACTGTGGAGTATTGACTGTCAACAGCTTTGATCCAATAACACTAATGACCCTTGAAAAACTGCAATCAGTCCAACCTTATAGTGCGTGTGCATGTGTGCGTGTGTGTTACCTAATGTGGAAGTTTTGCACATTGACATTCTTGTAGGGAGCGGTCTTCCTCTGGCACCACAAGAGAAGACCCTCTTTCGCAGAGGTCTCTGCAGGGAAGAAGAAGGGGAGAAGAAACATAAGAAGACAGGAGCAGCACCAGGAGTGAGGAGAACAGGAGGTCTGCACTAGTCTGAACACAGTGAAGAAATGTCTCCTCTTTACATTGAATCAAGGACTTTAATTGTTTTATTCCATTAAGAGTGGGCAAGCAGACAGAAAAATACTGCAGTGTCTTTCATGACTGAGCTAAATATAAACTGTGTCTGTGCTCATCAGTGGCCTGGAAATACTGAGGATGTTTTTGTTGTTTGAACAAACATCAAAAAAGTATCAGTTACTGGGGAGAGTAAAAATATGACTCAATAATCCTTGTAGTGGTCCCCACCCACCGGAGTTAATTCAACTCAGACAGTTTTAATTAGCCACCACAGACTCATTACAGCTCTAACCTAAATAAATGCAGAGACAAAAAAACATTGTGAAAGCAGGAAGTGGTGGAGTATAGACATATATTAGTGTTTGGGATTTCTGACTGATTAATACAGAAAGGATTGGTCGATTAATCGATTGGCTCATTGTCAGAAAATTACAGGGACGGTGATTTACTGCTGTTCTATCAATGTAAATTCACTGTCCTTGGGTTGGACAGTTTTTTCAGCATTTTACAGACCAAGAAAAAAAGCCGACAGATTATTTGATAATAAAAATAACTTAGTTGCAGACGTTTGAAAAAATGGTTATATCGCAAATTTTCATTGCATCAGGTTAATAATAATAATAATAATAATAATAATAACGACCACAACAACTTATACTGGTGGTCCTAGCACCCTGCTGTAGTTTCACATCATGGTCAGTCTTGGTGAGCAGTCATGTAGATCAGAGCTTCTTTATCTTGGCTCTATTCCGTCACTATTCACCCCTGGTGTGCGTGTGCATCTTTAGCCTTGTTACTCCCACTCTAGTTCCCACAATGCATCCTTGACTTGCACATTCGCATGTGTGTGGAAACACCATAGATTCCAGTGGGCTTAGTCAGCTAATAAATCCTGAAAACCTGGCGGGGACTCAAGCTGCCGCAGTGCCCTTCAGCAAGGCACTGCTTTGCCAAGTTGCTACTAGTGCTGAATGCGTTTATGCAAATCAAACCACAGGAAGTCGTACCTTCTACAGAGATGTCCTGGATGGCGAAGCGGAGGATGATGGTCCAGATCATTCCCAGAGTCATCTTGGCGTTTCCATCAACAATTTCTACACAACACACACACACAAAAAGGTCTCAACAAAATCACCTCATTTTTTTGTTTCATCCAGAGTCACTGTGGACCATAAGTCTCATCTATCACTGCTGTTTTTACAATCTTACATCTGCTCTTTCATTTAATAATGCCAACACTCCCACACAACTGCACTTAATGTCCCACGGCTGCTGAAGCTCCATCATTTCCTGGGAAAGTGTGAATCTTTAACAATGATTTCCCTTGTAGAATAAATTCAGTCTTGGTAGATACAACATACAGTCAGTTGGTGCTTGCAAGACACACCTAAGCATTACTTCATTCTACCTGTGCAGGAGAACTGTGCAGCATTATCTGGGTTTTCCCACCACGATCCACAGATATTTGGCAGGTTAATGAGCACGCAAAGACACGCAGGACAGGAAAGTAAGTCATGTGTAATGATCCGTTTGTAAGCAGGCGTGTGGATTAAACTATGAGTGGAATCTGACCCAAACACACACTGAGACTATTAGTCGATTCATACTTTCACCTGTCAGCTGTCACCTGTGGATCTGTCCCACATTTCTCTCATTCTAACATTCCTCATGTTTAATCTGATATGCATCTTTGACTCTCAGCTGATTTGTACTCCGCTTAATTAATTTACAATCTTTCTGAAGGTCACATTTTAAAAACACTAATAAATTACTGTCATGCTCATTGTAAATTTTTCTATATTGGTTCTGCTCTGTGAACAAACATGAATGTCTCCCCACCAACAGGCCTCGCAGTGCTTCAACTTTTCTGTAATAACTTAAAGACTTAGGTTCCTCAGGACAACTGTAAGTCTGGTCACGTGTTGGTTTAAACATTCTCTGACAGAGAAAGTGTAGGACGTCCTCCTCTCTCATCTCGTCACCACTGTCCCTCACTGTCCCTCACTGTCTCTCTGTCATTTTCCAGCAGATGACCTTTAGTGGGCTGCTTTTATGGAAGGCCAGAAGCTGTGTGCGAGTGTGTGGAGGATTGCAGTATTTTGAGCAATCTTGTGTTCAGTGGCCATCAGTCTCAGCAATGCCATGCTGCAGGAATGTCATGTTTGTCCTGATAGAGTAGGAGAAAGGTCACTGTCCTCCATTCTGAGTACGAGTTAGAAGTGCAATCCTTCCTTCAAAACATCTCATTAGTAAAGAGCATCAACTCAATATGCCAAAAAGAAACTTTAGGTAGTTATGAGAAAAAGTTACTACAGATCCAGTTTTACTGTGCATACTGAGCACACTTGCATTCTGTCGATTTTAAAATGTGTTGCTGAGCATCCAAACATTCATATACTTTTACTCAGGTCACTCTGTTCTCCAAAGGCCTGGGTGAATTATGAGACAGTGGGCTCCTCGGTACAGATATGTAAACCCACAACCAATTAAACAAGTGAACCAGAACTCTTTAAACACTTCACCCGAACTTCACTTTTCATCAAGAGAGGCCAACTGACTCCTGTACAAACCTTTCTGCCACAGCAGATCAACACTGACACTCCTATGCACACGGTATACTAAACACGACAGCACACTATACAAAATTTAAAGGACAGCACTGAAGAAAAGTAGAGATGCAGGGTCTGTACTCATGAAGCAGAGCTATCCTGCTGTTCTGAGTCTGTTTTTAATGAAATGTTACTCTAGCCTCAGTTTGCTGCACAGCTATAAAATAAAGGAAAAGTTAGCAAGTATTGGGTTTGATTTGGTCGACACATACTACATGTTAAAAAGACTCAAAACAAAAGTTCCTTTTTTTATCTTGGGTTCAAAAGTTTATCTGAATGATTGAGAAAGATGAATGAGACGGTGGTTTCCACTCTGAGGTGTGGGGACTTTTGCGTTACATTTCGACCGTTTCAAGGTTTCTGAAGTTCATGAAGAGGAGTTTCGATTTCACGCATTAAATTTTAGCGCATCCACCAGATGTGTTTGTGTGCATGAACACATGCTTACCCTCTGCTCCAATAGACACCAGTTTCACTCCCTTGCTGGCGATGAAGTCCAGGGCTTTGTTCACATTGTTGATCTTGTGGACCCTCATCTTACCTCGCTCAGGCTTGGGTAACCGTTCGCCTGTGGATGGATGGATAGACGGACGGACACACGGACACACACACAAACACACACACGGACACACACGGACAAGTGAGTGTGTTTGCTCCTGTGGTGTTTCCACAGGCTCAGCAGAACAACATTCAGTAAGGACGGTTAAGGTTACAGAAGCAACATTAGCGTCGCTCACAGCAGAAAAAAAATGAAGTGAATGTGAAAAAGGAAGCTGCATGCAAGTCCAAATTTCATTATGGGGTGACAGTGGTTCAAATGTTTATCTACTGTGACAACAGGAAGAGCTTCTCTAATACAACATCCAACAAGAGACCTTGAGAGGAACACTGTCATACACAGTGACTGATCTATAGCAGGGTGTGCACAGTTTGTTGTGCAATGCCTGTGATCCATACTGAGGTTGGAATCTGAATGACCACACCCTGGCGCAGACAGAGATGTTGTACATCTTCAACATCTGAAAACAGTTTGCACTCTGATTGACAGCTCAGACACAGCTTTGAAAATCAGGTCACTGCTCGGTGACGAGCGAGCGAGTGTAGCGGGATGGACAAATTTCCATTTGCGGCTTCTGTATGAAACATTTCAAAAACATAAATCAAATATCATTACAGCTGGCGCTTTGAGGCCGCTCAGAAAAGTTACCTGAGATGACCTCCAGCAGTAGCATGAGTTTGAGCCCATCCCTGAAGTCCTCCTCGATGTTTTCTATCTGCGTGCCGGCCTTCCGCAGGTGGGAGTTACACCATGCCGTGAATGTCTGCACGAGAACACAGAAACAGGACGCAAATGGTGATTATCCAGAGCAAGAATGCTTTTCCAGCTTTTACGATAATAAACCACTTTGAACTAAATGAAAGAAAATGAAATTCAATGGACAGGAAGGGAGGTCATGGAGTTGCTTTGATAAGACAGGAAGTAGCAGAAGAAAAGGGGAGGAGACAGATGTTATAATACAATACCAATACCTAGGATATAAGAACTACTATTGATATCAAAGTACAATTTAAACTATGCATCACAAGGGCAGTAGAATAAGGATACAATGCACATGTTAAGGTAAAATAGTAAACACAGACTTTCTGAGGCTGCTATCCATTGAACTACATATTGGCAACAACAAACATCTTGATTTCTGCCTTCATACTTTTCAGTTTGCTGTTTTTTTTTCCATGTTAGGGCTCAGTCCCACAAAAAACACCCTCTCTGTCACATCAGAAGCTACCAGAGTATATCCCATGGTGACACTAAGAAAATCCTGAAAATCTGACAGAAAGATCCCCCTTTACTATCTGAAAACTAGACCGGAATCAAACACAACATCTGTGATATATGTAATTAAATATCAGAATGGTGTACCAAATCACAAACACAGACATCTGGGAGAAGACGCACACCAGCACAAATCACACACATCAATAGCGGGTTGGAATCTGTGTTTTTGTGCTTGTGGTTAGCCAACATTCTTCAGAAATGTGTTTTGAATCATTTTATTTTGAAGGAGCTCGTGGCACTGAGGTAGGCACGGTGGAGACTGTGGAGAGGCTGAAGCTTTGTCACGCCACTCTCCAAAAATCTCAGTTATGGCACATCATCAGTCAAGGTGTCAAAAACACTTTAAAGGGTTTCTTGTCATGACTCGTTAATTGTTATATAATTTAAGAGAAATGCCTCAAAATGCCAAGTGACCAAAATACATGGTCAAGGTCCGGCCTGCACTCTCTCATTGAAGCTGCCACCACTGATACTCAACTTTAAGAGATGAAATATATAAATAAATAATGTAAACGTCCATCATATAAAAATGAAACTTTTACTTCTTAAAGCTTAAATAAGTTGAAGTTAATAACACAAATTGCAGGGATCTTTGTGTAGGTTTCAGTCAATGAAAATGAATTACAGTTGAAATCTAAACGTAGCTTTAAGGGGGAATGTCTCGTGTGTGAAGGGACCAGGAAAAAGGAAAGAGGAAAGTGGAGTTCATTTCCCAGCAAGAACGCACAACTTGAAAATGACAAAGATAAAAGTGACGTGTTATAAGACAGAGTGGCACCACGACACCGCTTCTTAAATGTGTTGCTGCTGAAATGCTGCAGAAGATTCAGAGGTAAATAATTATAATAATAATAACTTGTATATTCTGCGATCATTATCAAAATGAATATGAAACATTTAGTGGTTACAGCTTCTAAAATGAGAACATGTTGACTTTCTCAGTTGTATGTCTTTGTAAATCAAACCCATCTGACCATCATGACAAAACTAACAATGTGTAAACGTCACCTTGGGCTAGAGGAAATATAAAATGGGCTTTGTGACAATTTTTGGAAAGACTTATCAAAAAATAATAGATGATGAAGAAAAGTAATGGTTATTTACTGAAATGTTGGAGTCAGTGTGCTTTGAATTTTAGTACCAATTCACCTCATCCAGGCCGGGAACAGACCGACTCCAGCCACAAACCTACTTCCCTCTCAGTATCTGACACGAATACAGGAATACAACAACTTTGAGGAAAATATCAGTGTTGAAACTGAAACATGTGACAGAGGATTAATCCAGTTCATGTTACACTTCCTCCTTGTCTCCCTCTCTCTCCTGCACAGTGTGTTCAAAAACATTATGACTGGGTGCTGCTCACTGCCCTGCCCCTCTCCCCACTGGCCCACTGTGGCCACCGGTACAAAGCTCCCATTGAGCCTCGTGGATAATAGCACCCTTCAGCCCCTTTACTCTCCCTCGGCCCGTTCTCGCTCTCTGTGACCCTCCCCTAGACAGCCCGGTACCAACCCCCAACTCCAACACACATATACACACTCAATTATATATATACAGAGCTCCCTCTCTGAGACTGGACTGGACTGGGACAAGAGGAGGGGGAGATACATTTCACATAAACAAACAGACATACAGACAAAGTTAGGGGGCAGGATGGGGGTGGGGGGGTGGAAAGACAATGCACCCTCTACCCACTCTACCCCCCCCCCACACACACACACACACACACACACACACACACACAGTTAAGGACAATGCAGCAGGAAGTGGCACTGCAATGACAGGAAGTTCCAGCTTAGTTTAGCACAGAGAAGACAATCAGCGTGAAGATGCATTCATCACTGCCACTGATTCAAATCACTGCACTGGAGCTAAAACCTCCAGTTTGTGATCATCACAACACATCAACAACATATTTCTTACCATAACTTATTATCTATGAAACACTTTAAAACTTATCTTGCCTGAGTTACAGTAAGATGTATGATTCATGAGTGTAATAGGGGCTTCAAGCTTTGCCTTAAAAGAGAAGCGTTTGTGATCTCACAAATGAACACGATGAATATCTCTGATTGGTGAAGCGCTCTAAAAACAAATATCTTTTAAAAAAAAAAGTAAAATGATGGTAGGAACTGACAGGAGGATAGGATGTGCAAATCTTCCATCATTCTGTTTCTACCCAGGATGTTAATTATACAATGTCAATGTTTTAAACTTTCCTTATTTTTTTTTAATATAAATCTGGGATTTAAACTAAATGCACACAGAGCCAGATACTCAGAGTCTAAATAACATGTTATTTTTCTATATGTCTTGCTTATGTTGTTGATGTAGTAGCCAGTTTAGCTTATCAAAACTGTGATCTCAGCCAGTGGGGAACAATGAAGGTTTCTGCATGGTGAGAAGCTTTGGATTTGAAAAGCAAGTTTAGCAATGTGAACTGTATCAGGGAGCTGCTTGACTAAACCTATAAAAGTCGGCCATGTTCCAGCAGGGCCGCTGCCACTGGGAGTGTTGACAGCAACAGGCTGAGACTCGCAGAGAGCCTGAGAACTGTATGTTCTGTGCAACATAACATGCTACAGATTACACTCTTCCAACCCCTCTGTTCACAGTCAGACCCTCACACGGTTAAGTACCGTGTGTCTTGCTCAAGGACACTTCAGCCTGCCTTTATCAGAGTCTGAACTAGCCCTGTACGCTGCCAGGAGAGGACTGTCAATCAGGCTGTTCTGGGTCTGTAACAAAAAGGGAGGGAAAAAAAAAACTTCTGCTCTGCTGAATTCTGTTCAGTTAGCTCTTTGTGTTGAGGAAACGTAGCCTGCCCCTGGCTACCTTATGTCACTCAGGGACAGCAAGGTGTGGTGCTGCCATGTGCTTGAAACTGGCACAGGCGTGCACACACAGCATTACTGCTCAGATAGACACTGAACCACACTGAGGACAGTCCAACTACATTGCCTTCAAACATGTTGAATAACATAAGGGAGTTGATACCTACAGTGCATGATATGGCTGTCAACATCAGGTACAGCATGTGACACAAACTACTGTTGACTTGATATCATGTGACTTCTCAGGCAGGTTGCTTCACAGATAACATGGGCTGAGCTTTATTCCCTTCTACAAAAGGTATCATCAGCCTGTTGTCTAAAAAACTAGTCAGCACAAGCATTATTTTAAATATCAGAATTTGTTTTAATTAGTTCTTAGTTTAAGCCTGACCTTGACTGGCTTTCAAATAACTCAGATAATGCAGATTTCTGTTTGTCTATGTAAACATCTTTAAGTTCAAGCACCTTTGCTGTCAGGTTCCACTTTTAATTCTGAAGGTAATCTACTTGGTGAATTGTCTTAAATAGAAGTGAACTGACCCTGATTCCTGAAGAGAGCAACCAAACAGGATGAATGAGCGAGAGCGAAGCCTGTTAAACCTGTCCATGTGGCTGCTCTGTGTTGGCTACACAGATCAGCTCAGATGGTTCAGATGAGGGGATTTCTGACCTGAGCTGAGGACAGAGATAACAAGCTAAAGGCTGCGTGGTACAGAGGAGAGAAAATCTGAATCCGGGTGTTAAGAAGGTTTACATTTTTAGGCATGAAGCCCTGCGCTCTTATCCTCTAGTATCTATTACATAACTGTTGTAGCCACAGTGAAGAACATCCTCTCTGTTATTTCTGCTGCATGCGTCAACTGGAACCCCAGTCTGATCTCAGGCCTGTCACTGTTTAACCTTTATCATGTTGATGCATGTTAAAGCTGCTTTTGGCAATTTTACACACATCAGTATTTGTAAACTGAAAATTTTAATACCCAAAAGCCCTGTAATCGGATTAAAGTGCAAACTGTGAGTAACCCGGAGACGGTTTACTCATGACTATCGACCTGCTGGCTGCTAAACCTGGGGAAGTTATTAGGAGTTTTTGGTTATTTCTTGCGCGCAAACATCCACATGCAACACCTCTGTTTTATTTCAACCAGTGGCTATAAATGTTAAATTCTGTGGGGTCAGGATTTCTCCATCAGCATGTGTTGCAGGATGAGAAGCGGGGCGTATTTCTTCATGAGTCTTCACATACCAACTGTGGCTTTGATCAAAGTAAGGGTGACTCCAACTTTGATGACCTCATCTCCAGAATGTGTGGGAAAATTATTTCAGTGGGCTCTATTTGTAACAGTTATCAATTCATCTCTAAAATCCCCCTTTGTCCATACAAAGGTAGCATAATTAGTTCCCACTGAGTGTTTTCATTTGATTTGTATCTATGAATATCTATCAAACGTAATGGAAAAACTTCATCAAAGCAGCAATGATGATGGTGATAATGATAATGTGTCTTCTAAAGGGGGGGCACAGTGTGTGTGGTGAGCCTTCAGAAATCTTTGCTGTTTGTGTCCCAGACAAGGTGGGAGTATGTCTGGAAGTGGTTAAGTTGTCCAACATTTCTCCTTTACTGCTGCCACAGTTTGGAAAAGAGAGGAAGCCTAATGGGGTCAGCTGTTTGATCTGTCTTCTAACACACTCACACACAAGTACCTGTGCCAGAGCCATCAGTGTGACCCCCCAACAGTCTTTCAACTCTGACCACTAACTAGGTCAACAGGGTTAAAGGTCAAGGGTCAGGCAGATATCACTAGTTGAGAAGAGGGGAACATAGCAGTATTTTTTAAAGTACAAACAAGCAAGAAGTAACATTGGCCCTGTTCAGACCTGCCATTAACATGCGCCTCGACTGACCACCACAAATGTGTTGTTTTCACCAAGTCCAACTATACAGAGGGCTCCGTTGTTAATGTGTTTATGTGAGTGTCAGAGGGAGGGAGAGATCTCAAACGCGTCCTCAACGCATCTCGAGTGCGTTCACACCAAGTATCAACCTCCGAGGTTGAAACATGAAGCCAACACTTTAGTACCACAAGCTGCAGTTCTTCAAATGGCCGCTTGAGGCAGGCTCCAAAAGCGATTCAATCACCAAAGACAAGACTCATCTCTCATAGAGCTAATCTCCTCCTTCATGACAACTGTGCAGGGGTGAATTTTTATGTAACTAACTCGTTTAAATTTTAGTAAGGCTTAGCCGGCAGTTCGGCGGAGTCAGGCACTGACAAGATGGTGACGACGGAACAACTCACTCTGAGATTCCTATGGGTGATGTCATGTAGGCTACGCTAATCTTTATTTACAAATGAAATCATGTGCTGTGATTTCAGCTGTATTTACTTGTAAAATGTTGACTCAGAGAAAAAGTTAAAAGCAACAGAATATTAGTGTGTTTTCACATATAGTTCTTTTTAAATGAACCAACCAGCAGGGTGATCAATCTGCAGCGGGCCAAAAATACAATGGCAAAAGGCAACGTGAAGCTGGACCAGAACCTGAGACCAGTTCGGTTCACTTCAAATATGCTACCTTGGCTGTAAACGTCCCCCTAATATAAACTGTTTGCACCAATTCATTCTGAAAGAGCAAAGGACAAAGGTCAAACTCCAACTCAGTCATGTGGCATTCTGCTGACCAATGGCGGGAATATGATCAGTCAGTCAGTCAGTCAGTCAGTCAGTCAGCCACATTCTGGATTATAGGGCTGGCCTCGCTGTTCCAGCCCAACCAAAAGCATGCACGTGAGATGCCTGTCAAAACATACACTGAAAACATGAGCTTCTATAGACTGATGCTGCCCATCTTTACACTTTTTTAAAGCTCTGTCACACACACACACCACTCCTTGGACAGGAATGAGCTTAAGAGACACAGGTATCAGGACATCTAACCACACACACACACACACACACACACACACACACACACACACACACACACCTCTATGATATCCTTGTATGGCTCACTTAAACTAGGTTACAAGCATGCCTATATGTAATTTATTCCCACACCCAATTTCTCAATGCATGTGCGCACCTTAATTGTATGTATAAGTCAGAGTGTGCATGCTCACACACACACACACTAACACACACACACTAACACACACACACACACACACAAGGGTGTGTCTTTGCACACCTGGAAAAAATGAGCCAGGTTGAACACTATGTTACCGCTCAACTGCCTTGCATTCTCTGCATGACGTCAGCAGTGTGTGCATGTGTGTGGGTGTGTGTGCTTTCTTGATTACACACCCTTTTATCTTGGTAACACTGATGAGCTCACTCTTGAAGCAACTCTAAACACTGACTGCACTGACGGTCTGTTGTTTCTGCAGCCACACACATCACATGTAATAGAAAGCATACTAGAAGAAATATTAACTTGTTTTGTGCTACAGAAAGTGTCTTTTTTGTCAGTGTATCCAACAGTGAACTACATATCATACCAAACCATGAGCTTACTGTACTGTCACACACGTCTTCTCACCAGAAGTCAAAGAGGTCTCACATCTTCAAGCCACACATCTTATTCAAGGTCTTTAACTTATGATACGTGTATTCTCAGCACATCTCACAATCTTAAGGCCAAGGTTCACCCACCAATATTTACACACGCATACAATCTATATAAAGACTGCGAAAAGGTCTTGTCTTCACAGCCTAGATGTCAGTTAAACCTTCGCAAACCCTGCCTCTCTTCCAGCAGCAGTGAGCAAGTAAAACAGGCGTTTAAGCAGGCAGGTAGAGACATGCAGAGAGGTGAGCTCAGAGGACAGAAGCAAGACTGACACGACTGACACAGGTGGAAACAAGAGGTGCTGGTGGCAGTGCGGGGCTTCACTGAAATGACACATGCACTTAACTGTTCGAAGTCTCACTGCTACATCGATATTCTACGTCTTTAATCACTTTCTTTGAAAAACTTCTCTGAAAAGTTGCAAAGTGTGTCTGAGTGCAGTTTGAATGAATTAAGCGGCAGTGTTCGTCCTCCACACTGTGCTTCCGCTGCAAACAAACAATAACCTTGCAAACCTTGCAAAGATTGTGGAAATATAAAAATATTAAAAAGAGGAAATGAAATAGACAGAGCCAATGCTACTTGGGGAGATTAGGATGTGACTCAGCAACAATAGCTGTTAACAAGCCCTTGAGCAAGGCATTTAAATCCCTGTTGTTGCACTGGCAGAGTCAGATTTGTTGTACTGACAAACCTCAAGGTGTAAATATGGCCTGGTGTATGAATGAAGCATGGGTGTGACACAGACTGACACATAATGAAAAAGCAAATGTAAAACAGCAGTGGATGGCAAGTTGTTGCACCAAAGAGCAGATTTATACTGCTAGTTAAAGAAGTTATATGCGGACTTCCTGGCAGGAGGTGCAACCTCAAGGGACTTGGACAAAGCCATACTAAAATGGACCGGCTGCACCAGACTCAGTTGAGCCAAAACCATGTTGGCCTGGCCCTGTGAATAAAGCTCAGTAACTAGTCTGGTCTGGCCTGACACAAGGTCTCCTATTCTTAGAGGCATGTCAATTAAAAAAGGGCTGTGGCGTACAGCACAGTAGCACCGCTGGCTATTGTCACACACTTTAGCTTCAAATGCTCCAGAAGACAGGTTAGTGTGTTGTTTTTTTTTCAATGTCAACACAAAAATAGACACATACATATACAGTATCTAAATGTACATATAAAAATGTGCAACCTGCAAGTCATGAGATTTACCCATTCAGTTTAGGCACATAACAATTATGTAATTAATTCAGGGGCCTGCAACTCAAATGTACTTTTACACAAACAATCTACCTTTTGCTTCTATTGAACAACAAAAACAGAGTGACACATTTGGAAATTCTGGACTCCAGAGTCACTACTGTACTCTATTTACTCCAGTCTACTGTCAAACAAACAGCATCTTCAAACACAGATTCCCCAAGTTCCATTCCAGGACTAAACATCGTGACAACTTCTTCTTACAACCACAACTAACTTAAACATAAATCAAGAACTGTACTGCACAGCCCTGTTCATACAACAGTGGTGTAACTGAATATGGAGTCTGCCACCATAGAGCTGCTGCTGCATCGGTCTAGCGTCTCATTGCAGCAATACAACACCGTCCCTCAGGGGTCACGGTGGGACCTGGAAGGGTTCATGGTGCATGAGTGCATGTGCCTGTTTGACAACTGAAAGATTGAGAAGGAAGAGCCAGCCTCGAGTTAAATGAGTGAACAGCTGTTTTGAGATCAACACTCTACTGAGGCCACTCAAAAAAAAACATTCAAACCCAGACAATTGGCAGCATCTCTGAAATGATGAATGATAAAGATTAACGGGAATGCAGCGTCAAAGCCAAATGTAGTGGTCCTACAGAGAGAAGAAAAGCTGGCCAAGATGTTCCTGTCCAAAATACTGGTGGTCAGCAGAGGACTGCTGATCATGAATAAAAACAGAAGAGGCGGGAGAATGGCTTAGGAAGAGGAGGAGTGAGGGACACGAGAAAGAGGAGAAGAAAGACGAAGCAGAGCCCTGCTGCAGAGGCTGTTCTCATCTCATTATCCTCTCAAGTCTGGGCAGGTGATCATTAACATGTGCGCGCAAACACACACACACACACACACACACAGGGAGGGAGAGGGAGCCTCCCTCTTGCTTCATGTGCTGACAGGTAGTCAGTAAAGCAGAGCTATAATGTGGGGACAATCTTTCACCATCGCACACACACACACACACACACACACACCTCCCAGAGGGAGCTGACAAACATGTAATTGCTGTGTACTTCTTGACTGGCGTAATGCCCTTCAGATATGCCATTATGTGAGTCAACAGCTTAACGCTGACTGTTTTCAACAAGCTTCATCAACTTCTAAAACTAAAGTGAATGAATGAGAGATGGGTAATAAGATGTTAAAAAAAAAAGTGGTTTGTTAAGATGCGAGATGGAAGAGGAGGGAATATCTATAAACAAGTGCAACATGAAATGATGAAACGCTTTTAAGACCAGTGAAAAATAAATTAAGTATCTTGTTCTTCAGTCAAACCAAAAACTTTGCAACTCTCTTACCCTGACAACACTACTGCCAGAGGAAGGAAGGAGGGAGAGGACACAGGAGAAGAGTCATTGAGGTAAGTGTGGGCTCTGTGTGTGGGAGCACAGTGGGTAACCAGAGCAGACTGAGGAGACTGCTGATGTGACTTTGTTGCATTTCTGTACCCACCACAGAGAATACATGCACACACAGAGACTGTCTTTAATCTCGCACATGGAATTTAACTGTGTGTTAATAGTTCATGGTCTTTGATAAAAAAATCTAAAAACATAAATCAGTAACTTTTACCAGCAAAAAAACAAAAAAAAAAACAAAACAAATCAGCCAGTCAGTGGCAGCCTGGTGTCTTTTAGTGATTTGTTCCCACTTTAATAGAGGACACTTAAAAAGGTGGAGAGAAAGGAGAGAGGAGAGGAAATAAGGGAGGGAGGAGGGGGAGGAAAAGGGGAGGGAAGGGGTAAAGTGTCAAGCGATGTGGTTATTTGTTCATTTATTTATGCCTCTTCCTGTCTTTGTTGCTCAAAAGAGTCCAGCCTGGAGTCAGGTTGCACTGCCAGTGGCAGAGACCCTTCCAACCTATTTTAGGGTGAGCAAGGTTCACTTACAAAAGGAAGAGTGAAGTATTTATTAAGTACTATATATACACAGGCTGAGAATAATATAGTAATAAATAATTGCATAAACCTGTTGCACTGTTTTTTATAAACCTGAAAACATTCGAGACAGTTTCACAGAATCATTCCATCTAATTCGTCACATTTACCATCCTGCTAACATTCAGGCCGAGTCCACACGAACATGTTTATATGTTTTTAGAATTTATATTATTTATTTATTTATTTTCCTCCTCCTTTAAAAAAATCTCAGTCCATGTGAAAAGACAACACACGATGTGGAGAGCACACCAAATCAACAGACGGTCTGTGTTTGCAGAAGGTTGGTTTTCAGTGATCTAAAAAGGAGTTACCATGTGGACGAAAGTACTAAAAAAAATACCCATGTACGTATGGACAGAGCCTCAAAATAATAGACTGTAACTGTCACCTAGGATTCTCCAACCTCATTCTGATTTCATACTGTGAAACATGTCAGTTTTATTTATGCTTATTTACACATCAACGCTTTCATATCAAGGTTGTTTTGTCTGTCCAAAAAAAAAAAAAAAGGAAAAAAGAAAAGAAAAAAAAAGGCAACCCATTTTGTGGCCTCACTCAACCCACTGCATTTGCCTGTTTCAACATTATGAGGCCATGTCATCCTGCTGTGTGTCAATAAAAACTGCTGGTGACTTTGGGGCATGTTGCTCCACATGACACAGTTCCAGTGTTGCATAACTTTACGTTGACACCAAAAAAGCCCCTGGTTCATTTCTTAATCGACTGTTTACATCTTAGGCTTTTGGCAGACACGTTTGACCATGACTGGACACACGCGGAAGGCTGGTGTCTCGGTTAAAGACTATTTGAAATTCTTCTGAAATTATTTTTGATATTATATTGAAATTAGGTTCTGGGTTGGGTGTGTGATATTGGGCTCTACAAATAAAATGATTTGGCTATTTGGGTGGTCTAAACCTTTGTACTCTTCATTATACCAATCCATTGTCTGTGCTTCACTCTGACTCTTGTCAGTCTGGCTCTTGAGAAGCAATATTTAAACAGTGAGAAAAAGACCACCTCCCTTAAAAGGTAATTATTGAATCAATGTAACTTGGTGTGAAGCAATAAGCCAGAGGTGTCAGCAAGGGTAAATATCAGTGTTGGAAATAAATACCATCAATGTTAAATGTGAGAATTCAAAGTCTTCAATCTTAGTGTGTTGTCCAAAAGGCTGGATATAATTATTTATTACTGGCTGTAATACCATTTAAAAAAAAAAAAAAAAAAATCAGCCAGTTAGCTCTCAAACTTTTTCCAAGTTCCCCCGATATAAGTTTGTTGAACTTGTTGCACAAGAGAAGACAAAAGAAAATACCTAGCAAACACTGGATGTTTACAACAGCAAATAAAAAAAAAGTTTTATGAACTAAACACACAAGTACAGTTGTTTTAAAGCAATGGACTATACAGAGAAGCAAAACACAGATTTATTTGTATGCAAATGTAATGTAATGGATTATCCCTTTCCAGATGTGTACGACTGTTGCCAAGTTACCACAGAGAAAGTTTTTGTTGTTTCTACTCGCTGGAACTCACTATGTTGTCTTATGTGGAAGACTCTGTCCACCTCAGTTGGCAAAACTAAAAACCAAATATTTCTCTTCAAATTTACTTATTTTTTGCACCAAGTCTGCGTAGCAGGGCCTGGAAGACGGTACGGTGAGAACAGGGAGAGAAAGATGGAAGGAAACCAAGCAAAGTCGGAGAATGAACGAGTGTCAACCCTGCTGAACATGACAGAGATGTCAGGTATGCCAGTTATGTTCTCCCTCCCACTGACTCCCTTTCTCGTACATTTTGACTCTCCCCTCCTCTCACCCACTTCATCTGGATCGTCTCTTTTTCTCATACTTTCCTGAAATGATCAGTGTTCGTGTTTGTGCAGAACAAGAACAGATAATTCATCTTAGAGCAAGAAAAGCAGCGTATCCTTCCCCCAAAATCTCTGTTCAAGTGCCTGAAGAAGTTGTTTGGCAACACAGCATCCCTCAGACATGGAAGTGGATCCTTTGAGTAGTAAACAACTCTATCTTCTCTGAGTCCAGAATGTAATGTCAAGAGTCTGTGACATCTGGTAAAGGTCCGGGTCATAGTAAGGATGGAAGTCAGCTTGGATCTACCTTCAAGACCTCCTTGCTTTGAATTGCTCCAAGTTTTTACAGAATCATCTATGTCTGTTTCAAATTTACAAGATTTTTTAAGGGCATTTGAATTGTAGAATCTCTATATTAAACTATAAAGAGCGAAGATCCTCAACTATCCAATAAGGTCCTCTTTAAAGGTCTCATTTGCCAATCCAGCCTATGTTCCTTATTTTTAAGCTGTAAAGCAAAAGTTTTAAATGGGTTTCTTTTCTTTGCTGATATGAAGGAATTTAACTTTACCTTCCTCCTGTCTCTTTCTTTGTCACATAATTAATCAGAGTGGCATGTGATGCCACTCACAATATGAGACAAAGTTTTACTCTAGCTAAAGGAAGAAGATGGATGAGATCAGATGAAAGAAGCAGTGAGAGGAGAGACGCAACATGAGACAACAATCAAATTCACAGAAGAGGGAGTCGGCACTACTTGGCATTAGTGTCTCTCTCAGTTTGTGTGTGTCTGTTTCTCTCATATCACACCATCACTTCTTTTTCCTTGTCAGCCAATCAGGAGCCAAATAATCCACTTCCCGTCTTTAGAGGCACAGCACAGGAAACGGCGGGGGCGGAGGATGTCTATGTTAATTCTCCAGGAATGCAGTGAATGAATCCAACTGTACAAGATGTAAAACATTAACCCCTGAGCAAGTGGAGAAAATTTGTGAAAATCAGCCATCTGAGGGTTTACAGCCTCCTGTCCGGTGACACATCACAATGACAATGGGCTCCCGGCTGATAGTGAGCAGGAAGTTCGTAAAAGCCCGCCACGCTGTGATGACTCAAATAACTGAGATGACTCGTGTAGAGAGCTGTGTGAGGTCAGTGGGAAAGTAAGTTTCCCACAACCACTGGAGGTGAGAGGTGATGGGGCTGAGTCTTTGCCATTTTCTAGTTCAGCACAGACGGCTAATTGTACATTTCACACCTGTAATTTGTTTTTCTGGGCCAGAACCACAGTAGTAAACTCAGCTTTATATTCACACTAACCATAAGCAGCAACTCTGGACTTACACATGGGATAGTTTTGAGATATTCCAGCCAGTCAGCAGCTTATCACACAGAAATTTAAAATGAAAAACACCAGGGTAAAGGACAGTTAATAAAAACCTTAGGGCTAAAATTAACCTTTATTTTCATTATTGATTAATATGTTTAGTAATCGAAAATTTGAATACTTTTTTCAAAAACAGATAATTCACTTCACAAGACAGATATAAAATACCTCATCAATGTGGAACTTCTAAACATCTAAAATGAGATGATGTTAACACAGACCTTGATAAATACATCAGACTCCTCCTCTTACTGAAAACAGCCCTTACTTCAAGAAGCCACACCTCAGGCACGAAAAAAGCAGATTAATTGTGTGGTAAAAGCAACAAGGCCAGGTGTCGCAATGATTGACACCATTTTACAAATCGAGAGCCTTAAACACCGCCCACAAGCAGCAACTGAATGACTCAACCAGGCTGTCTTTCACCACCAACATGTACTTTTTGAAAGGTTCTCACAGTCTTGAGAAAAAAACAGAAGGACACTGCCATGCATAACTTCTTCTTAGACAAACGTGTCACCGCTTCAGCTGCTTTTACTGAACCATATTTGATACTTCATGATATAAGTGACTGAAACCTGCTCTGAATTCCTGAATGAAAGCAAAACTCAGTGCTGAGGAAAAATTAAAATGGTTTCAACAGATTTTTAAACAAACACTACGCCATCAACAAGGTCTGTTTCGTACCCTGGCTCTGTGGCAGCGTGCACTTTGTTATCCAGATAAGGATCCAAGTGGACAGAAAAACAGTCCAAGTTCATGTCCAAGTGAATCTAACTTGACATCACAACTGTATCCCTTCTTATACAGGGGTTATGAGTATTAGGCATTAGAGCTGGCCTTTGTGTTTACTACTGATTTTATTGATGGTCATTTAGGAACATAATTTACTTACTGAACCATATTTAATGTAATCAGTTCTGGATAAGTGAGTCAACTCTTTGCAGTGAGGACATTGAGATCATAACAACGACGTTTCGCACCTTAACTTCACACTGTTCAGGCCTCGCCTTGGCTGCAAATCAAGCTGAATTATCACAAGTCAACAGAGAGAAGGAGAAACAGAGTATGACTGTTTAACACAAATGTCTCCTTTAACCTTGACAGACTTAACTCTGGCCTTGTTGTGATGTAAATGTGGCTCCTTCGAGTTATTGTTTTTTCATATCTAGTTGATCCTGCAGGAGCTGGTCTGGGCCGCCGGAACCACCAGTAGCCGGAGCGGTGTTCCCCTTCTTTCACCAGCCTGCTGAGGTCATTATTATTATGATTAAAAATACACACCCACTTCTCTGTGTGTGTGTCTTTTTTCTTTTTTTTTTTTTTACACTGTCCCAATCAGGAGTTTGGCAGGCCTGCCAGCAGTTGGCAGGGCAAAGCATCAGCTGTTTGTGTCAGCCTTTCATTAAAACCCCTGGCTGAATCTTTCCAGAGCTGCAGGACGGTTCTGCAGTTCTGTTGTTGATCAGTACAGGCAGGAGGAAATGGAACCACTCCACCAAACCTGGCTTTGTTAGAAAGCATACTGTTGTCTTCATGCCAGACTGACTCTGACGGCAGCTCTGGCGTTGGTATTTTCACAATTCATTTCCAACACAAGCCAAACAGAACAAAATAATGAACTAGATTTAAGCTACAAAATGACATCCACAGAACAAAGCTGCAATGCATGAAATGGCATTTTGAGATGTTTGAGATGGAATGTAAATGCTGGTAAAAAATAAAATAATGTTAAAAACTGGTAAATACAACAGAAAAAAATTGGCTACAGAAACAGAGCTCTGGAAAACCTCGACTGTCCTTCTAGTGGCTTCATCTTTAAAAAATAATATTTATTTTTACCCAACTACTTAAGACTATATACAATATTGTGTTTTTTTTTAGGCTGACAACTTTTTTCAGACATGGCATCTGCCCTCCGTGTGTGACGTGCCAGGGACAGGTCATACGCTGCGGGCTCGCCTTGAGACGCTGCAGTGTAACTAAAATTTTACAGGTTTAAATGTGCAAACATCCACATGTTCTGAAGCTAGAAACTGAGCCTGTGAATCCACATCAAGTTAGGCTGGGTAAGAGCATCAGTGTAAGATCAAACAAAATGATTATGGGAATTCATTCGGGCTAAACACGCTGCTGATATGCCTGTTACTGGGGCTGAACGATAGGAGAAAATAAACAATCAAGATACTGAGATTGTGATGAGACACCATTTTTGAAATGGATGTGTTTGAAATTAAATGGAAATGGTCATTTTTGCATTTCATTATCAGTGAAAAAAATATAAAAATAATGATGTGATTTTTGCTGGGGTCTGTACAAAACAAGTTTGTCCATTACATATGGAAAATATAAGTTGTAGGCAGCGGCATCTCTGCAACAGCATTCAGCACCATTTAAACAACTAACACACTGCACTTCAGCTGTCTGACCAATATGGATGTCATTGAGTTCTGGCCTGACAAACGTACTGTTGGTACTTTCATATATATGTATATATATGTATGTGTGTGTGTAACTATTATACAACAAATGGCTACAGACTTGTTAATGGCACCAATGCTGCTTAACTTCTTTTCAGAGGACGGCTTCTTCACACCATTTAGCTCACAGAGTCTAATTGTAACAATGACTGATAAAAAAAAATGATCTGAAACCAGCTGAAGCCTGTTAGAGGAAGTTATTGGTCAGAAAACAGAAGTAATTGATATAGAACAAGTGGGAGAAGTGCTGTATTCATCTAATGGGGTACTTGCAAGGCCATTAAGTATTCTATTCCAAAAACATTACCTAATAAATTTAAGACTATTAAATACTCTTTAATGTTGTAACTGATTTACGGGCACAGCGAGCCATTTTTCTGGCTCTAGCGTGTGAATGTGAGTAACCGTCACTATAGATAGAATTAGTAAGTGCTAAACTCAGCGACCAAGACAAGAGTTACTCAGCACTGGGTTATTTTAATCATTAAGGGGGGGCGGGGGGGCAATCACTTCTTCTCTGTCAGCTACAATCACGCACACATGTGACAATTAAGTTATGAAGCCAAGGTCATGGCAGGTCGACCGTCCTTGTGTTGCGGCTGCAATGACACTTTGGGCAAACAGGAAGGAACTGTAGGACAGGAAGAAAGAGGGGGGAGTAAAGAAAGGAAAAGGAAAAGTGGAGAATGAAACACTGCATGGTTTGTCTACACTTCCTAGTTATAAGTATAATCTGTGTGTGTGGTATGAGAAGCATGGCATTTCACCAGCTATAAATCTTCATTCTTAGCATTCCCATCGTCGTTGCTCGTGTGCTGCTGATCTCATACGAAACCTATGATGATAGCCAACATGTATGCACACACCTTAGAGAGAGAGAGACAGACAACGAGACCAAAAGAAGAAACACTAAAATACTTCCCATAACATCAAAGGCAAATATTAAATGACTGAATCATGTGGCGCTCGACAGATGAATAAGATGAAGGAAGGAAGATAAATCGGAACACAGAGATGTGTGTGTCTGTGTAAAAATGTGGCCAAACGGGAGTTTCAGGCTGGCCCAGTTGCCCGGCAGCAGACAGCATTGTCACGGTAACAGGCTCTTCCTGCCCCTCCTCCTTTCCATCCGCCTTGCACGCTTTTACCTTATAAGGCAACACATTTTAGCTGCCTGTCACAGCGACAATGGTGATGTAAGAGGGCAGCAAGGTGCAACCCCCGCTGACACATATACACACACACTAAAAATGGACATGCATGAAGAACTTAAAGGAGATAAATGTACAGAAACACACACTTTCAGCGCTACACGTTTTTCAGTGTTACACACTGTTCAGTGTTACACTTTAAAGTTACCTGGTTGCATCCATGTCCATGTTGTGTGTGTGTGTGCATGTGTGTGCGTGTCCTAAAGTGCAGGAATGTGAAACATGACACACATAAACACCCCCCCCCCACCCCCCCACCCTGCTTCCTACAAAGCAGCAGGAACAAACAGGACAGAGAAAAACAGATAAGGCATGGACCAGCACAAAGATGGCCATATATCCACCAGGACACAGAAAGTGACACAGCAGGTCAGATGAAGTGAAGAGATAAAATAAATTTACAAAAACAAAGTAAGTGACTCAAAAGACAGCTGCTGCTCTTCAAGAGCACTTCCTAACTTCCTGCCACTGTGTAGGAGACTCAGGTCAAACACTGTGTGTCAATAAGTATGTGTAGTTCAGGGAGTGTATGCATGTCCTTAGATGGCCTTGACTCCCTTTTGGTGAATTTGAATGCCCTTTGTGCATGTCACTCAGTTTTAGGAAGTTTAGGAGTTTTCAGGAAGTCAGATATTGGACTTTTTGTGCTTAATGGGGCTGAATTTAAAACTCACAAAGAAGAAACATAGATAGACAAACCTGCAGATTTCTGACTGAACACAGTCAATGTAAATTGCTGATCTAGAAATGATGAACAGACATGAAGCCCTTGTGTGGTTAAAACACTGTGACCATCTCCAATGTTGACAATTTGGTCTGATTATCAGTCTGATTTAACCAGACAGGATGCAGGCTGTACCATTCACACAGCCATGTATACAAGATATTGAGATGCAGGTTGAAGACATACAATCTCCAAATATTATATGGAAGATATTTTGATAGTTACTACTGCAGATATTAGGGAATGTTAGACTTAGAGGCTGCTATAACAAAAGCAGGAAAAAATTCATTTGATAAAAAGTGGACAAGTAATACACTCCATTTTGGCGGGTAAAAATCCAATCTTAATATGAGATAAGGTCTTCTATCTAGATCATGCAAAGTGTTTTCAGACTTTTCAAGGACTTCCTGGTGCTGCGAGTCATTAGGAGAGGCAGGAGGGAGGGAGGAGACCTCGTAAAGGAGCTGAGACCCAGACCCAGTACAAGGAGCGGCACATTGTTTGTTCCTCTGAATTTCCGCTTGTTGATGACCCATACAACACACACACACACACACACACACACACACACACACACACACACACACACACACACACACACGTCTAGCCAGAACCACCCCCCTTGGTCTAGCTCTGTCACACATTCCAGAGCTCACCCTGCCCTTTATGGCTTCGTGACTCACTGGCCCTACGCCTGTCTCACACATACACAGTCAAACGGATGCCAAGGCAAAACCAGCATGCAAATGGACATTAATCAGCCACCGAGAGTGTCACATCAGACAGACAGGAAAGCTAAGAGTAGCGGTCGGGGATTCCCGTGTCGTCGACTGAATGAAACTGGTGTGTTTGCGCGGCATTACATCTACAATTATTTTGGTGATTAACTAATTTGTTTAGTCTATAAAATGTCAGATCGTGTTTTCCAAAGCCTGAGACGACACCTCCAGAAAGCTTGTTTTGTCTGAGAACTGATGAGTCTAGATTTAGGTTGTAAACGACCTCTTATTGTTTCACTTGTAGGAGTAGGATTTACTTCTTTGTCGTTTTTGAGCTAGTTGATGATACATGGTAATCAGCATGAATCCACACACTGGCTAACGCAGGCAAAAACACACTTCTACATCAACACACTCCTCCCACACTAACCTAAAACCTTAAGTTGATTTACTGCAGTGATCCTCGTGCCCCAGATAGACTCGTGCAGACTCAGACAGAGCTCTTAAAACACACACAACCCCCCACCAGGCCCCTCCGGGTGCAGGGCTCAGTCATGGCAGCTACCACTGTGCTGGTCGGGTCTGTGGGGGGATCACAGTTCCAGATCGATATAATCCCTTTAAAATGACTTTAATATTGTAGCAACCCCCCTCTACTGCTGTATATGGAGCCTTCCAGGATGTGTAGACAGTGAATCAGTGACAGTCTGATCCTCTCAACCACTTTCTGTCCATCTGTGTACAAATAAATGGACAACTGGACCACCAGCATAAACCTAGGTGAAGAAAACCAGCTGCAGCATGTATAAAACCTCCAGTGTAGCTGACATCATCAATAACTACTATATGGCAAGGTGACAGGGGTACAACATATATTGATATCATACTGAATGAGTATGATCGTTCTAGGTGAGAGCTTTGGTGGCTATAAGTGTGGCCATGCATGTCAAAGGTGTTGGGAAAAAAAATAAGAGGAGGAAGGATAAAAAAAATGCTGAACTTCCTCTTGCACGTTCACACCTTGGTTGTGTCAAAGCTCCGCAGCCGTCAACTAGTTTCTTTCACTTCACTGACATTTCTCTTCTAAGAATTAAGTCAGTGGGTGAAATCAACATTTGGCTGCCCAACTATTAAAGTTCAACTAGTATATCACATCTTAAATCGTGTGGTTCTAACGTCTCTGCATTCAAAAAAGACTTTCAGTTGCAGGTGTTTATCGGTAATTGGTGCTTTTTTAAGTTTCATTGCGGAAATCCTTATACAGAGTTTGGTGACTGCAGGATACCACAGTAACCATATTAGTACAATAACCTACACTTCAGGGCTGTTAAGCTACCTACAACTACAGCATCTTATTTGATATCCATCTCAGCACCTCAGGTACGCAGCATGAACTCCACACTTGTTAACAACATTTTGTTAATTCTTCAACCTCTCATCCATTAGAGAATTACCGTTTACCATCATCTCTCTGTCTCTGTCTCTCTTCTCTCTCTCTCTCTGTCTCTCCATCCTCATCCTTCTCTAAAACTGATTTCACTACTTCCTGGATATGATGTGACAAAGTAAAAGACTTCTTTCAAACAATGCAAAGTACTTTATTATAACAAAGCACGGCTGGAAACCTGCACCACCGCAGCTAATAGTATGTGCACGGATGTCACAGTGAAAGCAAAAATAACGGATCAATCTCAGGAAGGTAATAAGAGAATGTGTTATCACAGAAACTGTACTCTGTGTACTGCAGCGGCAAACTCAGCAGGAAACACTGCAGCGCCATTCTCACGCTGCAGCATCGAGCTGTCATGTCTCCAGAGCAGTGGTGTCAAAACCAGAGTGCTGAGCTTATTCACACATGCTGAAGACAAAACTGCGTTGCCCAGGGTACCAGGGTCTGTGTTAACTCCGCATGCAGTAGTGTGAGTCAGGCAAGGGCCAACAGAGGAGCCTTTGTCAACTGAGAGAACGGTAGCTAAATAATCCCCTGCAGGCCAGCTTTGATTGGATGAGACAGGATAGTAGGCTCGTGGCCGATGGCGGAGAGGGCAGAGGACTTCCCTGACCCACATTAAGAACAGCAGCAGAGCAAGCAACAAGATGACTTTCTGTTACAGCTGCTGGTTTGGCTGAAATTTTAAATACAGCGCCACTTCAAAAGACTGCAAGAATAAAAACATGATCTACAAAAGGTGGTTTAAGCTTCCTTTTCAGTGCACTAATTTCTCCACCTCAGCACAAAATAACTACTTTTTCACAATATTCAAATTATTTTTTTCCCAGGTTTTCCATTGGAATTTCCTTTATGTAATACCTGGACATCTGCATAAAGAATGTGGAGTTTTAATGTGACATCTTAGACAAAACTGGAGACAAATTATTCCATGATCTGTAGTTTCATATAATATACGGTAGGGCTGATCTGCAGGCACTCCCTGGCTACTCATCTGGTCCTTAAAGGAGGCAGTGACACACAAACACACAGTGGCCTTACTCTGGCCTTACTCAGAGGGCATGCTTGACTGTTTGCGTGTGTGGTGACTTTATATTTGAAACAGGGAAGGGATAGAAAACCACAGAAACCTCAGAGCCTTCCTTCCTTCCTCTTTCCTCTACTACTACAACTCCCAGGGGGGTGGACACAATGCTGCAGTCTCTTTTCAACACCATCTCAACACATAAGTCTCACTCATCTTCTTTTTTCCTTTGTCTCTAAGGTGAGATTTATTTTTCACTATTGAGCTATTTATCAAAAATCAGAGTGTCTTCAGCTCAAAAGTCAGTATTGCTTTTCTGTGGGTTGGGTGTCTGAGGCAACAGCATGTTTTATATCAAACAATCATTCTCCCATTAATACTGTCTCCATAAACAACATTGAAAATCAATTTTACCAACTCCTGAGAAGATGTTCAACTCTCTGCTGTCACTAGGTGAAACTAGAGTAACAACAGAAACAGGCTTAGGAAGAGGAAAAGAATCGTCCTGCTTTCCATTTTCATTTCAAACCCCGAGGCCAGCAGCAGAAGCAGCATGTTTGGATCATCTGTCTTTTCAGCTGCATAAACTGGCAGTGAACCTGCAGTAAGTGTTTATCAACCATCTGTCTCAGACTCTCTGCATTTCTCTGCTCGCCTGCATGTGATCTTAAATAAATAAATAGTCTTACACTTGCAGGCTGCATAAAGCTCCCCAAAATAACATGCTTGTCTGCCTTTGGCAGCATAATCAAGATAGATCAACATATTCAAATATATAAATACACAATTTCAAACCTTACGATATTTGCGAATGATCATGTATGAGCTGAAACACTGATTTAATATTATTCCAAAGTCCTTCTGCGTCTTTTAACACTCTAAAAGCAGAAAAACAAGACTGTTTTGTATTGTCCATCTCTGTCTCTCCGTAAAAGCTCTAGGCTTGTAGTCTCAAAGGGCCCCCTTCTGATATATGAAAAAAAAAAAACACATTGAAGTCAGGAAATAGGCCCCGGGCTGGTCCTGGAGATCCCTGACCAGAAATACATCCCACAATACAGACAGAAGCCCCAGAGCTGAACTGCTAAATCACACAGACACAGAAAAACAATTTGGCATTGCAGCACCGATGGTCAAAAGCAAACGGGCCAAGTCCTAAAAATAGCAACACACACACACACACACACACACACACACTCTAGTTATCCTCTTTTGTCTGAGCCTGTTGCTTTAACGACTCTGGCAAAGACAAGAGAAATGCAAAGGAAGGAACAAATGTGGAGAGTGAGAGAGGGAGAGGAAGAGTGTTGCGTGGGATTATCTGGTGAGCAGAGCGTCCTTGCTATAAATGAGAGCAGCAGAGGAACCTGAAGGCCAGGCACAATCAGTAAATATTTAATGCTGCTGTTATGTGCACCGAAACCAACACAGGCTCCATTGACACCCACCGACACGGTTATGATTTTAGTGTTCAAACCCGGAAAGAACATTCTCCAATTTTTACTTCTTGATTTTCGGTTGCGATTGTCTGGTTCATTTACACATTAATGTTTTGTGGGTTAACATTTGTCAGTGTTTATCTGTGTTTTATTTGTGCCGTTTCAGATAGCAGATCTTCCTTTGGCAGGAAAATCCTGTTGCATTCAAGAAGTGATGCACTGTGATCTGTTTCTGCTTGTTCTGGCTGAACGGAAGAAGTGATTTGTTAGCATTAGCATCACCACTGTATTCTTCATCTACATGTTTTCAGATTCACTGTGTTGTCTGTATATCTCATACAAAAGCAATTCTAGTGTGTATGTGGGTTTAAATAACCGTATGTACACTACTCATTGTGTCTGGCGTTTGCATGTATGCGTGTCCCTGTAGGCTTCTCCTCTTCACCTCTTTGCCCAGTGCCCTAGTTTCAAAGCTGTTAAATAATACAACAGGAGCTCGCTGAGGAAATCAGAGACAGCCTCAGAGGAAACAAACACACACACTTAGTTTGAATCATGGTCTGTTTGCCCCATCTTCACCTGTGTTACAACGTTTTAAAAGCCGCTGTGATAGATGGAGGTTTTGTCTTGAGACCACAACAAACACTAAGAGCTGCCACCAGGTCCCAGCAGCCTCATCGGGTGTCTCCCTGTCAGAGTAGAGTTCACTTCATTTTCAATGCTGTAGATTATCATGTTAAACTTCAATACAAAAGAGCAAACGCTTTGGAATAAAATGGTCAATACGTTTGACCATGTCACAGATGAAAAGAAGATCCAAAAATGTCAGAAACAGAACTGTAAACCAACATGTGATAGTCAGGAATAACACAGACATGTGACATGTTCTGTTTGGAACAGTAATAAACTCTTCTTGTGTAAATGAAGGAACACCAAACTCTGAGGTCACTGCTTCTCAATTAAAGCTCTCCAACAGTCAAATATTATAGGGCTTTTAATGTGAAGCAGCTACAAACTTCTGAACATCCTGCCCACCCTCTCCAAAACAGTTATAATAAAAAAAAAAAGGAAGGAATGATTAACAACCACAGTTAGCCAATTAGATGAAGACAGGCATGTGAGATGATGGTTAAATCTGATCTAAACCAGGATCTGAAGATTATTAATCAGTTTGGTGCCAGCTTTTGGTACTTGTCAGATTTGATACTCTACAAACACATTTAGTACCAAAACAGAGGTTGTGCATAAGTAACACAGTGTGTCCAGACAGCCAGATTATAACCAAAAAACTGAAAAACCTTTTAAAACAATGTGCTGGTTCTTAAACATGTTATCGTGTAATGTCCCAGGGGCCTGTATGAGACAGACATCATCCAGCTGAGCCTTTACAAACCTCAGAATTTGAATTTGTGACTGATTTACTTCCAGGTGACTGGAGGAGGGTGGAAAAAATCTTGCAGTGACAGAACAGTAGATTAACAGGCTATCCGTTTAATGCTGGATAAATTGTTTCACAGCCCAGAGGTCTGCTCTGTGACCACATCTGTGTGACTATCAGACTGAGGCAGAGGAGTGCCATACATGGTGCTAAACCCTTGATCCAGCCAAACATCTCCTCCAGATGTTTGCTCTGTGTGTGTGTATATGTATCTAAGCATGTCCCAGATGTAGCAGGAGGCCTTACCACCCCAGCTCACCCTTTCTTACCAGACTACCATGGCCTGTTGTTGTGCCCTCTCTCATTCACACACCTTCCCTAGAGGAAGAGGAACCAGTCTAGGTGTGGCCATGCATACAGATATCCATCAAGGTTTACACTACAGAACAATATTATTAGAAGAATGGATCCTGGCCTACCTGAGGACGCACTGAAGTCACAGCCAGGAGAATAAAATTAGCTCTGCATCATTTTGATCTAATCAGCTCTTTACTGGTTAAAGCTTTTCAACAAACTGAACTACAGTTTTCTACATGTCTTCTATTTTAAGACCAGGAGGCTGAATCACTGAAGTGTCTGTACTGAGGTGTTATTTCCTTTTCTGTTTTTGAGGAATTAAAATGTATTTGCTGTTGTTAAACAGATCATTAAAACAAGAAGGTGATACAAAACAAGATCTTTAAACTTATCTCCCAGACATTTCTTATGGGAGATCACAGTTTCTATTTGTATGAATATATAACACTTATTGTGAAAAATCTTAATTGGCCACCAAAACTGTAATATAAAGCAGAAGCCACATCCATACATATCTTACGTGCCTTTATGTATCATTCTCTACCATTCTGCCCATCTCAGATACGTGTAAAATTTAATCCGGTCCTCTGAGCTGGGATATAATCTCTGTGTGAGTGGTGGCAGTGGTGGTGGTGGTGGTGGTGGTTGGTCTGACAGATGTTGTTACACTGGCAGGGGACGATAAGACCGAGGACATCCTCGGACAGTGTGAACAATACTCCGTCTACACACACAGGCTACTAGTGCCGACATGACAAATTGGTACCTTAAAACTTTAAGTACTATTATAGTCATAGGTAAGTGAACTTGGTGAGAGTTGAGCTGATTATTGGGGATGCAGGGGGTTAAAAGAGTGCTCCAGTCAGCAATGCACAAATTAAGTTAGGATTTCAAAGACAGATTTAAAAAAGAATGGTCAAAATTGAAGCAGCAGAAGCAAAACTATCCTCACTTTTAGGCTCCTTCCAGACAACCGTTTTAGCTCCATATCAGAAATAATCTCTGTCCATACTTGTATCTGAAAATGCCATAAACTCCAACGTCATATGACGTATATGACCATTCACATCCACTGGGGATGCGCGTTCCAGGGTAAATAGGAAGCAGATTGTCTAGTCTGCAGTTGGTTAGTTGCAGAAAATACTAGGAAGGAGGAACAGCAAATACAACTGTAGCGTTAAAATGCAGAAATGAACTGCACAACAGCTGCTAGAAAAAACAACAAGGTCAGTAAAATGGTACTTTGTTATCCATGCTGCATTCACCACTGGTAGTCAGGACTAATGGGTGCCTACATCATTATCTGTCCATCCAGACTACAACGCAACCCCGGAATTTTCAAACTAAAAACGGGGCCACCAGCTTTACCAATAGTCTCCTTTATAGGGGAACACTGGAGTAGTGTGAACACCGGGTTAAACTTTACAAAAGTATTGTGTTTTAAAATTAAACCTTGCTAATGTGGTCATAGCCTTAATCCATGGTATGGGTCAAGCTCCAAAAATCACTGGATCCTACATTTCCCATGAAGCTTATAGCATCTTTTCGACAGACTAGACAAAGCTTCTCCAGAGCCATACAGACCTTTATATGTAAAGTCTGTGAAATTACCCTCTAATGTTTGAAACGAGAGGGAGCATTAAACAAGATTAAACATTAGCTCCAAATAGGTGCAAGGGTCACAAAGTTGGCCAAAAATGATGTCCAATCATTCCTTCTTAAAAATACAGCTTAATCTTGAGGTTCCACGGTTAGGTGTGTATTGACCAAAATCCAAAGTATTTCCAAACGGGTGCAACTCTCTGTCTGTAGCCGAGCTGGGTTGTGAATTCTCTGCCATTATTACCACATGGTTGTTGAATTATTCGCTCATTTCAGCTTGACCTACATTGCATTTTCAAATCAATGAAAGCAATGTTGTGTGACTCCTGTCCTTCGTGCAGTGCATTCAACTCACAAGGCAGACAAGCTGTGGCAGTGCTGCTTTTTTTTTTCCAAAAAAGAATATTACTTTTCACAATCAGAGTTCTTGCAATGTACAGTCTGCTGAATTAAATGATGTGGGCTACAGAGATGAAAAGTATGTTGAGTTCTGCAATTCCTTGCAATGATGAAATAACACACACCAGCTAAGCAACACCTAAACAGCACACGTACATGCACTCAACAATCATATAGAACTCAAAAATGTTTTTTATAAGATGTTGGAAAAGTGTGCTTACAGTGTAAGAAATGCACATCTATCTATAGTCTCCAACGCATGAGACAAGCAACATTAACCGCCCTCATAACGCTTGAGGACAGTTTGAAATAGCCATAGGAAGAAATAGGTTTTACATCTTGTTCTTCTGTTTTTCTGATAAAATTTGTATTGAATTTGAACACTCTCGCTCTCTCAGGTGCAGGATGAAAGCAGAGCTCTGAAGTGGTGTTTCCAAAAATACAGAGCCCTGCAGAGCGCCATGGTTCAGAATAGAGAGGCAGCAGCCTCACAGATACATGAACGCTATCTGCATTGTGCAGCCATGGAGACAGGAGAGATGCAAGGGCAAAAAAAAAAAAAAAAAAAAAAAAAGAGATATTCAAAGATACAGTAGATAACAGTGTCACATAGCTGAGAATGCACAACACTGGCAAAATTTTACACCGGTATCTTTTTTTTTAATGACTGTGATATTTCTCTGTTTCATATCTTCAGGCAAAGGACTCACTACATCACTGCCTCAAACAAATATTCTCTGAAACACGCCCTGCAGAGTCTTCAGATCTGGAAGCTGAAGAAGTCAATACATAGCAACGTTCTTTATTTTCCTTATTGTTCTTTACTTTTTAGCATAATTGTGTCTTATTTCCTTGTATGTTAAATGGACCATAGATGATGCATGATAAGCTTAAGAGAAATATTCATAATTTAATACACACACACACACACTCATTCATTCATTCATGCAATCACAAACTGGTGCAGTAGGTGAGGACATGAGACGACCCTGCGTTTGTTTAACTGCACTGTGTTTACCAGCAGCCTCAGGCAGACAGACCCACAGCTATGTGACTGCTGGAAAACTAGAGGGGGGAAACCTCACTTTCAAACTGCAGTCAACCCCCCCCCCCC